>NW_008605143.1:0-17593 GCF_000691845.1 Merops nubicus | reverse complement strand
AAGAGCGGAGGACCTGTGCTCTAGCAGAAGGAGTTGCCTCCTGCCCCATGGTTCTGGGGGTTCTGCTTTTATGCTCCTCTGTTCTGGACTCTCTCTTATGGCATAGTTTCTTTCTGTTGCTAGAGAAGGAATGGATAACATTGATAACAAACATTAGTTCATTATTCATCTATCCCTTATGGCACTATTATAGTGTGGCCTTTTGTTTGAAAGGTTTTGGTGAGGGTTTGCTGACACCGAGATGTAACGCATTGTTTTGAATGGTGGTTTGTATTTTATGTACAAATACTAATAGAAGATTTCCCTTTGTACCCCCATTCTACTGAGAACTAAAAGAACTGTATCTTACCCAGAACTAGCTGTAAAAAAAAAAAAAGAACCCTGTTAGTGGGATCAGGATGCACTGAAGCGTGTTTCTGCTGACAAGGTACAAGGTATTACAGTCTGACCCCTCATAGAAGCACATTTCCACAGCAAATACACAAACTGTTTACAATGGCAGTGATAAAGTGTTTCATGCTCTTGTCTTCTGCCTTCCCGTTTAGACCAGCAACCAATAGAAAATCTGAGACTTCTGCATATTTGATAGTCTGGAAAAAATTGACCACAAGAGTCAAAGGTCCACTTTAATAAACTGAGTCAAAGGCTGGGTTTGAAATTTGTGTCCTTGTCAAGCTTGTACTTCTTCATAGTTAGGGGATGTGGGTTAATACTGGTTAGTATTTATTCCTGGTGACTACTACATTCATTCTCATTGGTGCTGCTGGAGAGGGGCAGAAGGTGTCAGCTACATGAGGGCTAGTTTCAGTGCAGGAGGTACGATGACAGGCACAGAGTGAAAGCAAGTTCTGCCTTGAAGATCTAGCCTGACAGGTCTGGGAATGAGAATGCTGAAGCACAAAAAAGGATAGCAATTTGCCTAAGGTGAGCCAAACAGAGCCTTGTGAACAGTGAATAAGAAAATGGATAATGTGAGCTCTGATAGCAGCCCATCCAGCAGTCACAGGCCTACATTTACATGTCTGTTACTTGAATGAAGGCAAAGGAAAAAGTAATTTTCATAATTATGAGGCAAACTCTCCCACTCAGCTAGCTGCCTCCTCTCATTCTGGCACAGTACCCCACTTACCACATCAATAAATACAAAAAAATTGAAAAGTAGATGTAGCTGAACATATTCATATATATTGGAAACTTTCAGCTTTTTTTTTTTTTTTTTTTTTTTTTGCTTTTTTTTTTTTTCCCTGCTATTTTACATTGCTGCAACAATATCCACATCCCTGCTGGGCTTTGATTGCAGCTTTAGCTAATTATATTAGTCAAGACATTTTGTCATACAGTGAATCAGATCCTCAACTGATTTAAATGAATGCAGCTGCACTGATGTTAGAGGAGATTTGCCTGTTCTTACCAATCATTCATTATCTCCCCAAAAATGGAAATGCAAACTGCTATACCATAAGATATGATCTTTAAAGCACAGGGATATACCTTTAGTAGCTCTTTCCAATTTATTTCCTAGAACACATTGAGAACTCCATTTGCACACTAGAAAGCACAAAGAAATCATGCTGCCTAACAAACAAGAAATGAACTGTGCCGTCAGTACATTCTCCAGTTGTATCTTCCCATGGAAAAAAAACTTCAAGACTACCGCCACATCCAAATCTATTACATATATCCAAGAAACCAAGAAGCAGGGAAGACTACTAGATAATCACTCCTTACATACTGGATAAAAAAAAAAAAAAAAAAAAAAAAAAACAGAATAGGGAAGATTGCTTCAGATTTATCCTCCAGACTAGAATTCATTGTGGACTGTCACACAAACAACTCTAAAAATATTATTGTTCTTTGTCTTACACCAGTTCTGTTTGGTCTGGAAGCAGTCATATGTTCTGGTATGTCAAAGGATTTGCAAAGCTAATGAATAAATCCAGCTAGAAGCAAACTAGCTGTGAAAGGCTCCAGCATTCTGCAGCTATTGGTGTTCAAGACACTGGATTTGCTTTTTCAAATAATGTGGCATGAGATAAAAGTAGATTACTTTCCTCAACTAGCTACAGATTTTCTCAGTCTTTCTGCACAGAGGACTGTACAAATTCTTTAGCTATCAGTATGTAAAAATTTGAATTCTTTATGGAAATGTTAACTCCGATTAAATTTCAGCTGTCATTCTGCCTTGTCCCTGATGCCTGGAGATGCACCTAATTTTCCATAGCCTTGAACCGTTGGGGGGGGCGGAAGAGGAAGGTTGGGGGCAGGCAGTCTAACAGAAGTTTATTTCTGCTTTGGCATGCAGCTTAAACTTCATTTATCAGATATTCAATGACTTGTTTTCCACATCACTGCTGGCACCAGTCTTGGTGTTGCCACCTATGTTTTTGCATAGATGTTCCTTAGAAATGTGCAGCTGCTTAGTAGCTGACAAACTTGCAGGAGATGGCATGTGAATCTTGCAGAGGGAATGCAACTCACCCCATGTGCAGCGCAAGCCTGGCCTGGGGCTGCCCTTGGCACGAACACCAGCTCAGCATGCGTGCTCTCCCGCTGGGAGAACAGAAACAGCTCAGAGAGATGCTTTTCCAGCCATGGCAGGGACACTGCTCTAAGCTCATGTGTGCTGCTGCTGCCGGCTGTTATTTGCAGGAAGCTCTTGGCCCTCACTTTTGGCAGGTAGAGGAGTAGCCACCTCAGCAGCCCTGGCTCCTCAGCAGGCATGTGCTCCAAGAGCCCTGGGAGAAGGTGCCTTCT
Source organism: Merops nubicus (assembly GCF_000691845.1). Lineage (NCBI taxonomy): Eukaryota > Metazoa > Chordata > Aves > Coraciiformes > Meropidae > Merops > Merops nubicus. Next base: position 14,839 of record NW_008605143.1, on the reverse strand, counting down.
TTCAGTCACAGGGGCCTCCTAACTTGGGAGGGAGAAGAGGCTGCACCTGCTGCTCCAGTTACTGCTTCATTAGCCCAAAAAACTGGGAATGAATTCTTCTGCCTGTGCTGGCTCTGAAACTTTCTGGATACAAATAAAAAAAATGTAAATTATTGAAGTGACTAGTACTATTTTTCCCCCCTTTCAATTTTTGTCAATCCAAGCGTTCACAGCCCTTCTCAGGCACAACATAAAAATGAATGACAACCTGTAATTGTAATCTATACCTTTTCCTTATCTTTTCCCTTTCTCAACAGAAACCATTAAAACTAATCCTTCCTAGTACATCTAAGCTGAGAAAATATTTTCTTCTATTCTTTCCTCTGATGTTTTTAGACTCATCCCCTGCTGAGAAAGACTGTATTTATGAGACCACTTTTTTTTTTAATGGTGATTTTGCTGATTTTTCCACCATAAATGCAAATGATTTTGAACACTGCAGTGTTCAGTTCCCTGATTGTGAAACTCTAATGTTAATAGGATTATTCATGCAAGTGCTCTCCACATTATGCAACAATTGCAAAATCACTGCCTGAATATTGCCTTAGGTTCCAGCTCCAGATTCTCCAAATCTCATCCTCCCACCCTGTTACAAGTTTCCATGCTGCATGCAGCTATCACAAAAATTCCCTCCAATAAGTACTGAAGATAAAGCAATTATCTCAGCTTTCCAATGCACTTCTTAGCACTAGAGCTCTAGAGACTGCTTGATGAGATTTTGGGGGCTTTCCTCATTTGTTTCTTTTTTTTAATTATTTTTTCTTTTTGTTTTGTTTTGTTTTGTTTTGTATGTTTGTTTGTTTGTTTGTTTGTTTTTAAATGTTGTTTACTGATAGGAAGAGAAACAGCAAAGACAAAACATTTCCTCCCCCACCCCCCGGCTTCTTCCTGCAAATGAAACAGTTTTGTTTTATAGCAAACACAAATGGAAGTGCAGCTGTTCAAAATGGATTTCTAGACTTTGCCAGTCTGAAATGGAAAGAGGAAAGCAAGGTGATCACTGCTGCCTTTGCTTCTTACACTCAGACTTTGCTTTTACCCACTGTTCTAATAATTTTATTACTTTTCTAATAATTACATTGTTTCTATGTGGTCAAAAGGTGAATAAAAATGTTCAGTATTTGGAAGGTGTATTGCTCTGTAGGGATCAAGACTCATCATCCATACTAGAAACAGTGGTAAAATTAGAGACCATCTGGCATATTTACCTGCTCATGGAGAAGCAACACTCCCCAGGCCAGCTGGAGCTGTGTTTGCCAACATTTTGGAAGTCCCCAAAGCTGAAATTAATGACCAGATGTTAGTGGAGGCTCAGCATCACCACCTTCACTTCACACACCCTACACCTTTATGCCTCAGTAACAGTTGCCTTTGGGTGCATGGAAAAACTGGCCTTAGACACTCTGAGCCCCATTTTGAGCCTTCTTGGAACAAGCTGATTTTGCACAGTGGTAGGGAAGGGATGGACTGTGTCCATGAAACAGTGTCTGTGACAGTAAATCTAATCTGAAGCTCATAAATATGCTCCCTACTTTGAGAGCTGCGTGTTTGAAAAGATAATCCAAATTCAACTGCTGTATACTCTTGGACTCTATCTGTACTAACATATTTTCAGTTTTTCTGTATAGTATATGTACCAAGTGCCCCAAGTCTATGCTTTTCTGTTCCTTTATGCTTCTATGTCTGGCTTGTTTGTTGTTGCTTTTCTTCTGTCATATCACTGAACTAGGAAAGTGCAGAGCATTTCAGTGTATGCAGTCTGTATGCTGGTTCAGTGATACAGATTCCTTCAAAAGACAATATTATCAAATATATTACAGCACTTTGTCAATGCACTTGGCACGCAACACCAGCTGTTGAGATACGGAGCCTGAAGCATGGCTTGCATGTACCTGATGCTGGACCCAAACCCCTCAACTCCAAATAAAACTGGAAGCTTCATGGTACTGCTTTCCCCCAGACAGCCTCTTTTGTAACCTGACAACCAAGTAAAGGCTGAGGAAAACAAAAATATTTATAGGTACTGCAGACATTAATAAAGACTACACACTTACCTTACAGATGTTTTCCATATTGTTTTCTGAATGAACGGTTGATTTCAAATATCTGGCAACATTAATTTGACCTCTTTGCAGAGTTTTTTTTCCTCATATCCTTGTTAGAATCAGGATAAAATACATCCACACTTCTTTCCTAATCCAGAGGACCAGTTATTTCATCCTTTTAGGTAGGCTACCAGATTGGTCAGGCATAGTTTACCCTTGTTAAATCTAATGTGGTTATTCCAAATCATCCTCTTGTCTTAGATGGAACTGAAGATGGAAAATAAAAAATGATATACTGGTGACAGATTACAGCCCACACAGACTCCTGAGGATTATATATAATTTTTATGACGACAAGAGTAAAGAGGACAAACACAAAATATGAAATTACAAGTATAACACACCCAGTGTCCATTAACTTCCCCGAACACACTCAAATCCCAAGAAATTGTCGGTATGCGTGCCTCTTCTGTACATGTAGAATAATACAGATGATCATACATTTCCTATAGCAACCACTGTTTGTTAGAGTAATACATTCCCAATTTCAGAAATTCCATCCTAATATGAACCAGACCATATCAGTAAATGCCAATAGAAACCCCACCTTCTCTCCATTACAATTACTTCCAAATGTGCACAGTTTATTTGAAGGTACACGGGGCATCTCTGCCTCTCCCCATTTGGTAGCACTTATGCAAGAAAAACAAGAAATGCTGGTAGTGACATCATTTTCAAATAGTGAAAATGCATTAGTAACAAAACAAAAGAATATGTCTGTGTCTAGGTCTTGATTTTACTCGTTTCTTGAGTCTTACAGCTTCCTCTGTTCAGACACAGTTTTTATTAGATTGAGAGTGAGAGATTTCATAAGCCCCACAAATTGGAAAGCATTCTATGTATCAAGTCATTGTCCTTTCTGCATCATAACTGAGCTGGTATGTCCTTGAGTATGTTGAAACTGGTGGGCGTGCTTACCTAAGGACTGATCTAAAGCTCTTTTGAAGCATTGGGAAGGATTCCATCCCTATGGAAAGCCCTTCTGCTGCTCAAGTGGTGACTTGTGTATCACAGCATTTAGACACATGCCAACTCTATATGTTAAAGTTACAGAAATGTGTGCAAAACCTTCAGCTGGCTGAAACAGAGGACCCATGTGAAAGGCAAGTCTATAACAGTGTAAATGAATGGCTTTTCCCTAATCTTCTGACTCTCCCCACTCTATAAGAGAAAAAGAAAAGCAGTTGTTCCCCGTAAAGAGATGTGGGTTTTATTTTCTTCATGCTAAGAAGCTCTTAAAGGTATTTTCCTCTCTTACTGGTTTTTCATCTCCTGGAACTATGCCATTCGCTAGTTAGTCAAAAGGGCTCTGTTCTAAAGAGACTTCAGTTCTGGAAAAAAAAAAAATAACATGCTGAGCTGGAAGAGTGAAGGAAACCAGCAAAATCAGAAAAAAAAAAATCATGGTTATAGCTATAAAAGGAACTAGTCAAAAAGTAGTCAAAAACTAGTTTCCAAATCCCAGGAACTATGTTTGTTCTAGAATTTGGGTTTGGACAAATTTGAGTTGACAGCAAGATGTTTTCAAATCTTTCCATAGAAAGTAAGCTCTCAGGACCCTGCAGCTGCACCAGCCGACTCATTTTCTCTAGTCTCTGAGATTCTCAAAACTGGTGGATTGGATTCTAGACTGACCTGCCAGAAGGCAAGCCCGGAAATCACAAGTGCCGTATAACTGTTTCCACATTTTCAAGTATTCATCCATGCTTTGCAGTAGAAGCTGCACAGTGGTGGAACCAGGGCTCTGGCTAGGTGTGCCAGCCACTAGATCCCATGCCACAGGGCCAAACCTGCTGGGACTGCTGTGGGGGCTTCCCATGCAGGACAGAACTTGGAACTACTGTCACGGCAAACTCAGAGGCAAATATTGCAGACCTGCACCCTGCTTCTGAGCAATTCCACACAGACTTCAAAGACTTCTTGTTTGGGGCAAAATATTAGGATAGACAGTTTTCCAAAGGTAAGTATCAAGTCCTTTCAGGATTGCTGGTTCTGGGGTAACCTGGATGGCATTCCCTTGGGTTCTGTGGTCCTAGCCTCAGAAAGACTTCAGTAGACTTGCAATCAACTAGGCAGCCTTTGTGAACATGACAAGTATTTTGTTTTCCACAAACTGTCTTTTGTCTTTTTGGTATGTCTAAGAAAACTATTTTTTTTTTGCCTGAAACACCCCTTGCTTTATTTCTTAATTTCCTCCATGAACCAAGTATAAATAAGCTAAAGTTTTACATATCATCCTTGTCAGTTGATGGATCACAAGCAAAAACCACATGCATCTAACTTAAGATCTATTCCATCAGTCTTAATACAATTGTTTTGTCACACTACATTTATATTAAATTTCTTCAAGTTCATGAGATTAATTCATGAGACACCCAGTGCTCTCAAGATTTAATTAAGAGCTGATCAGACATCAGGTTGCACCTTCGACACAAATATATCTACTGACCAGCAAACTAATTCATGACATGCATTACAAAAGGTCTCAAAAAAACAGTTAGTAAATATGCCACTAGGTCCTGTCTCCACTTTACACATAAAAGTACAGGACAGTACTCTTGTGTATTAGTTGCAAATCCGTAAAAGCAGAGCATAGGAAAGTTTACACATGAGTGAAATGCTTTACCAGGAACAGATGAGAAAATGGAGTCAGAAAGAAAGTTTCCAGTAATAAGAGAATACTTAGAGGAAAACGTTTTCATGTGAAGCATTTAATTATTTTTTTCTGAGAAAAGACTTGATCCTGTGCAAAATGTGGTATGTATTGCAAATAATTATTCAGAAGTGTAGAAATTTGTTCTGTTTCTCAAAATTTAGTGTCTGATACTGTTGCATATTTTCAGTTCACACCAAGAAACATTATGAATTTTACAATAGGTGAAACCTTAAATTCTGTCTCATTATGATATTGCTTTAATGAAGCTATTGTAGTGTTAGCATGTTTCTTTCACAGACACAGACTCTGAGATTATTCTCTAACTAAAAGCTGAAAATATGGATGAAAAATACTAGAAGTCTTTGAAGCAGCACTGGTCTACTGAAGTGACTAAGGCACTGCATCGTTGTAGGACTGAGATTTTCCTAAGAACACTGCAGAATTTGTACAACTTACAATGATACAGGTAGACACTATATGGCTGCAAGCTTCCTTGTCACTCAAGAAGCCTGAGTTAGTCTCAAGAGTCTTAGTTTATTTTTGAAATAAATATTTTCAATTCTTTTAAGAGTTAAAAGAATGCAAAGGTAAATCACACTTAACTGCTCTTGATTTGTTTTTGAACAAATATTTCCTGTTCTTTACTATTTCTTTTTTTTTCAGAATTGCATAAAACAAAATCCATAACATTGTCACAGCTATGTCTCTTAGTCTCTGCAACTGGGAGGAGAACACAGAGAAGACACATGATAACCCAGCACTAAGGCTGACTGCATTGTCCACCTGTGGCATTGTTCAGAGTAGCTTACAAGCTGCTTTATCACCACTGATTGAAAGACTTCTAACTACTGCCTGCCTCCTAACAGTATACAGCTGAGAATTTATAACAATGGATCTCTCAGATAAGAATCAATTTCTTTTTTTAGTATAAAAAAAGTAGAAAAAGTATACTTTAGTAGAAAAGTATAAAGAGAATCTGATCCATTGTCTTTCCACTGCAAAGATAATTTTGATTGGTAGCTATTCTGCAAAAGCTAAACACTCAGTTTTACACTTGAATTGATAATTTTGACTAGATGGTAGTATTCCCATGTTATCACTGATCTGGAACCTCTAGGAAGAATACAATCTGTAAGTTCCAGCTCTGCCTTTCTTCGACCATCAAACTAGCCAAACTCTCAATTAATCAGGCAAGTTAATGAACTTACAAAGATCCAATAGTATACACAGCTGTGCACAGAAGAATAGATTAAAATTCAGCTTTATCATACAGATTATCATGAACTCATCTGTTTCTATCTATTTACAAAGAAAAAAGTCAGAGAAGAGCCTGAATAGGAAAAGCTCTTAGCTGCTTTAGTCTGAGAACTGTATACTTCTGTCAAATATTCAACATTTGCCCTGGCATCTGAAAGCTGTGGCTTACTCTGATACACATACTATCTTAGAAGGAAAATAAAAGGCCTTTTCATTTCTTTAAGTAAATAAATATTAAAAGCAGTAGATTGACTTCAGAGCATTGAAGCCATGATATACATTAATCTACAGAAAATTAGTGAACCTGGTGAATGCTTGGTCACACAGAAGATGGACATTTAAAATTGAACCATATAGACAAAATGAAATAAAAAAGCTTTTACTTTTAATGGAATACCCTTTTGCCAATTACATAAGTGAGGTCAGCATATAATGGGATAAAACCCTAGAAACACAGGAAAGAATAAAATTTTGACTATCAGGATAACAGTAACATACTTCAATTTAAAAAAATTGAATGAGTACTTAAAGTCTAATTTTGACCTCCCTAGGATGTAGCCACTATTGACTTCAACCCACAATATCTGGCTTGTGAAAAGCTTTATATACAACTGCTTTTATTGTGTCTATACATACACACCACCTGAGTTTGCAGTGACATACTGCAGGTGCTACTACAGTGTTAGGCATGGGTTATGGAACTGCACTGGGACCCCCATTTTCTCTGTTGCAGGTTACTCAGAACAGAATTTTCTCTCTTGTGTGTGCCAGCCACTTTTTTTCTATTCATGCAGTGAACTTTGGAAGTCTCTTTACAAGAATAATAATAAAAAAATAATGAGGATATGTACCAGAAAATACTTAATCCTCTTTTCTGTTCACCAAGACCTTATTCCTCACCAGAATTGTTACAACTCATTGTACTGTTTAGCACCTCTGAAACAAGTTTCTAAACCTTTCTGTTTCTATATCACAGGAAAGAACTGTGGCCTGTGGGGTTGGATTTTTTTTTCCATTTTGTGAAGTTAGAATTTATTTGAGGTTGAAATGTTTCAAATCTAGTACCATTTATATTTTCTTGACCCTAAACAAAACCACTTCCCAGTTTAGATCCCTTCAAAGAGTGAAAGAGGAACCTCATTAAGCTTACAAAGCTTAAATGCCTCACTTTAAAGTAAGTACTGTGGAATAATTTCTTGGGATTTGTTACAAGTAGTTTACAAAGGTGATCTAAGTTTACATCTATTTTACCTTCATTTTGTGCAGACTGTAGTACATTTACTTCATAGTGCCTCCTTAAAAATGGTTATTAGAGCAGCAACTGATGTTTAAACCAGTTCCAGTTAACTTCATGCTGAACATAAGTCAATAGCATAGCACCGTCTAGTAGACTCTATATGAAGCAGAGATGAGCCCAATAACAATGAAGGAGAAAAAAACAACTCATCCAGTGTTGGAGATTTCTTCTAGAGTAATTGCTAATATGTGTCTGCAATGATTACCTAAGGAGAGAACTTTCTATTGAGTACAAATATTTTTGATTTTCAGTAAGATCTGTGTCTATAATTCCCTGGGGTGTTCTGAAAATTATTCATTTCAGTGTCAATAAAAATCTTTGTACATTTTCTGTTAGCCTAAATCGCAAACTATAAGTTTACTTAAAAGGGGTACTGGGCATAACGGAAATTTACAAAGATCACACTTATATACTCTCAGCATCCAGATTTTACAGTACCACAGAAGGCAAGTTGCCATGTCAGCAGGTTTTCGGGTATTAGTCTACCTCTGAAAAAAATCATTGCATTGCAGGACACTAGAGACAGCTGTGAACATTTTCCTTCATATGAGGTAAGGACAACTGAGGAAAATGGATAAGATTTTTCTTCATCTCTGTCAAAGTCCATACACAAGAGAACATTTCACTTCTGAACAGGGTATGAAGCAACTTGTCTAAAATAAACAAGTCTGGCTTAAAAAAAATCAGATATGATATGGCAAGAACTGCTGCTAGCATCTATAAGACATGATTCCACAGAGTGGGGTAAGATACATTTGAATCGACAGGACAAGATAAATACAGCTGTGTTACCAACTTCCACTGACTCACAGAATATCAAATCTAAGCGCATGTTTTCTTCTGCTGCAGCTGATTTAAAACAAGCCCTTCCGTTACCAAATATTTAGAGGAAAGGGTTGGGGAAAGGTATAATTTCACTCATGAATAACTCCCTTGTTTTTCAACCTTGGTGATCTCAATTAAAATTCCTGCCTCATGAATGAGTTAATTGTTTTAACTTTCATGACCAACAAACCCAACCCATGCTTTAAGATTTCTATAGCAAGGAACCTTTATTTCAGGGTTAATGGAAAATATATGAAAAAGTTTCCCTCATACATCAAGAGGACAGCAGATTCCCAGACAGATACTTGGTGTGGGATAGTAAGGATACTTGGTGTGTTGTTGCACATATACATCCATCCGTGAAAGCCATTTTTGTTGTAGCTGGACTTCTCTTTCTGACAGTGTCAAATACTCTATACGTTTTCAACAGTAGTGTGCATCCAAATGCCAACAGCTATAACTTGGGGCTTTGGAGGTCAAAAGCAGCCCTTGGGCACAAAAATCTACTTCTGGTAGATAGTGAGTCACCCAGGCTAAGAGCTAAGAGCAAGACGATGTGGTCCAGGCCCAGACAGGCTCTGCCTGGCTCACACAGCTCTTCCACATGCAGTCCTCCATCCAAGGCTACCTTTGAGACAGACACTCAAAGTGGTTTAGTCCTTCACAATATTCCAAAGTGCTTTGAAATCTAGGTTTAGACATGAAGCTCAAAAAAATGAAACAGTGACTAAATCAAGGTTTGTAAGTACCTAAAATGTAAAAGGATTTTTGATGGAACCGGCAAAAGCACAATAAAATCCACTGCAAGATATCCCACAGGCACAGTCTCATTTGTGGTGAAATAGTACATATTTCCCACAAAGGTGGCAAAGAAAGAGATGCCATGAGATGACTTCTAACAAACAGCACCAGCTTCAGATTAACAACAACTAAATGGAAAGGGATGCTATAATTTAATGCTATTTTCTGAATAGTAATCTCAGAAATAAATAAGGACTGTGCTAATACAAACTTGAGGGTGATTGACTTTGTTCAAGAGTTGCTCTGAAGTCTGAGGAACCTGTACTGTGAACAAGTTGTTTGAAGCAACACAATAATTGGATAGGATAGCTCACATCTGGGGAGGAAATGACAAGGAATCTGCAGAAAACAAGTTGCTCAGTGAGCACTGGAGCTACCTACATTGGGTTTCCACTGGACTTGTACCTTTTAGTTGATTGACTTAACTGAATATGTGATCTTGCCCTAATTAAATATCCAGTAGGTGTTAGTTGGGGGGGCGGGAGAGTCTTCAGTTGACTCTTCTTTGAAAACAGAATTCACACAGAAGAGAAGCGTTACCTGAGGAAGGGTTTTTCCAATGTCTGAAACAGCAAAAAATCCAAAAAGATGCTTCTTTCTTTCCAAGCAGTTAAGCATTCATAGAGTACGATCTACTGTGCAGTTTTTTTTACTTCAGTAAGAATTTAAGTGTTTCTTATTTTTTCCACTCCCTCCAGTGGATATTCTAAGAGGATATTTGCTTTCTAGGAGAGCTTTTTTCATTACTTATTAGGAATTTAATGTGATTAAAAACTCTATTCACAAATATGTCTAGATCAAAAAGGGAAGATAGGTAAAGATGCTGAAATTGTTTCTTGTTTCTAGAGAAAACCAGAATTCAAATAATTCAGACATGCAGAGAGGTCGAAATAACCTGAGGGACTGGGTAAACTTGGAATTCATGGTGGTTTCCCTGTTGATTAGTGAATCTTATTTCAACATTCCTCACAATGGAAGAAAAAATGTCCTGGGAAAACTCAAATATTATTTCTGTGATTATCACACTGCCATCTGCTCCTCAAGGAGTCTGTGATTCACATAAAAAAAGAAAGAGGGCAATACTAGTCCTGTTTCACAAACAGGCGATTCTAACACTATTGCTATTTATGATACAGGTTTCTCTGCATGTTCAGGGACACGTGGCTTAACCTCCAAGCTCAGATTTCCAGATCTCCATGCTAACATCTTAAGCACAGAACCATTTTTCCTCTTGGACATACTCAGGGATATGTGAACACTTCCATGTGAGTAATCTCGGCAGGGAAAGGTGATACGTGCACTGGAACATGGTATATGGCAGACTGCCAGCAAATCCAGCACTGGGGATTCTGGATGTCATTTATAAGAAAATTTAGGATGCCTGATTAAGTTCCAGGTTTTTCTCATTGTGGACTACTTTAAGATGGAGAGACTAAGCAGAGTCACTGGTATGTAGAGAACGGGAATGTTTGGTGAAAGATAATGGCACAGTCACTTTTTGCATGCTTGAAAGTGCTCCACTCCATGGATTATGACAATGAAAAGCTACTGGGAAGAAAATTTTGCTATATTCACTTTTTAACTTAAGGAACTTCAAACAGAATAAACAAGGTTTTATTATGGGCCTACTTGTGAGAGTACCAATATGTGTAAAAACTACTGTGATCTATTTTAGAGAATGACTCTCTTTGAGATAATGTGAGAGCACGCCTTCTAAATGTTGCCACTCTCTTCAAGTAAAAACATTATTCAGTATAGATTCCTGGCTGGCCACACAATTTTCACTAAGCTTGCTTCTTTCTTTTTCTCCAGCTCGCAAGTAGTTTTGTTTATTTTAAAATGAGTACAAGTGATCAATCTACTATGAAACTCTAAAGGCTACTAAAAAGACTTCCACTGATTTCAAAGGGATCCAAATCACAACCTGTTTGACTACCAAGCAAAATGTACTCCACTATTTACACCAGAGAATACAAATTAAAAATGACTAACCAGTAGAAAAGAAAGTTTCCTGTTCTGCCTTTTATACAGTCAGAGAGATGCACAAACACAAAAAGGGAGGTGTTATTTCACACTGAATGGAAAAAAAAGCATAATTAATTCAGGGGAATTCATTAATTCCACTAATTATCTGCTTCAAAAGGAGTGGGAATTGTGTAGCCTCAGGAATTTTCCAAGGTATGAGCCTTAGAAAAACTACGGTAGTTGATTAGCCAGCCTTATAAGCTGAAACCAAAAATCAGTCAGTGGGCACATCAAATTCAGGGTTAATGACTTTTTTGTTGCTTGTGTCTTTTTATCTCTTAATTGCATTAACTTTAACCTGTTTTTAAGTAAACACTTCCTAAAACAAACAAGCAAAAATAATCCTGTGGTTTAAATGGATTCTAAATGATCTATTCCAGCACAGTACATCCCAATTCCAACAGGCATCTGTAGAAGGAGTAGCTTTACCCTTCCAACACTCTGTATCTTGACACAAGGCACAGGAAAGAGGGAAAGGCAAGTAACTCAGTATTCCTTTTCAAATCTTCACAGGCGGCTTTGGAGATTACAGACAGTAGTGGATATTAGCATGGGACTGCGTGTTGGCTGCTGGTGAGGAAACCTCCCAATAATCACAAACACAATACAAATGGCATGGAAAAAAATCAGTGCAGTGCCTTCATCATTACCTGCAGGAGGATAAGCTGTTTGCCAGGGTATCAAGCAAGTAAAAAAACAGCCATCTCTTTCCCAGTACTGCTCTTGTGATTAGAAGCAGGAAACATTATTGTAAAATAATATCAATTATATAGAGCACACGTAGGAATTTAAGAACAATAGCTCTCATAGTATAGGAAATAAGGAACATGTAAAGAAGTCACACTTACTCCTAGCACTGATTATAGTTTACTTCTCACTTTTTCTCCAGTGAGAAATGGCTTTCTCAGTTCCTGCCATTTTATGCAGAATGAACCCAATTTTCAGAATATTTATTAAGAACTATATGAAGACATACTAGATACTCAAATTCTACCTTCTGGTCCTTAAATCTGTTACTTTGCAATAGGAAAGAGCAAAATCAGACAGGTGGCCCTAATAGGGCCGCCCGTGGAGACTGCAGAGCAGCAATGAAGATAATCCTTCATCTGCTTTTTCCATTTCTGAAGCTGCATTCGTCAGCTTCCATCACATTAGTAACAGCTAAAAGTGATGTCATTTTGCACTGCCTCCATCCTTCTATCACAATCTTCAGGGAGGGTGCTCTGCTACCTGGAATTGACATATCAGTTTTAGAAACCTATCATCCCAAATGGCTAAACCACACAATTTTCTATTTTTATCCCCTTTGTTTCTGGAAGAGAAGGAAGAGTCATATGCCCTCTATATTTAAAGATTTTTTTTTTCCCATGCAGTCTGTCAAAACATTTCTAGGGACCCACTCCTCCCTGACACAAATAACTTCCAGAGGTACAGAAGGAAGCTGATGTACATTTTCTGTCTGTTCCACACAATCCTTGCAACAGCTGCTGTTTTTCAGTGGGAACAAAAAGCTATTACATATCTCTAAAGTAAAATAGACAGGGAAATCCCAGAGCCAATCTTTAACAAGGCATATTAGACACAGTTAATCATGCTTTCTGAAAGCTATATAAGCAAGTAGATATATGCAGAACAACAGGCTGAATATTTGTTCCACATTCTGTGCATCTACTCTTACACGCTTTAGGGAAAACTCCAGAAAAGACCTAAGTCAGTGTCTTGATTCATTTCTGTGTTCCTAGGACAGGATCCTGATTTTACATCTGTTTTTACACTGTTTTAGAGGATCCTAAAAGGATCCTATGGTGCCATTGTGCAATACACTGTCACAGTTGTTCCACGCATAAGTGTAACAACTGGCCACTCATTTGTAAACCTGGTGAACTCAGTGAAACCCTCCAACACAAGCTCTTTCTTTGCAGTCACAGCTAGGACACATTGCTGCTAGTGATGTGTTCCGAAACATAGTTTTACATGAAGACGTGCGTTTTTAGGCTCATCTGAAACAGCTGGCTGTCCTTTTTAAACAAGAACTTCTCTTTCCTAGTTCAGGATGAATGCCACCTACTGGCAGCAAGAGCTGTTTCTATTTGCTTAATTAATTCATAAAGAATTCTAAACTGAATTCCTGTTGTTTCAGGCAGCTTTGCTTCAAGTCCAAATGGTGAAAATAGGTGTCAGAGGAAAAGGAGCATTGCAAAAAACTAGAAAGTCACATGGCAGATCATCACTAAAACCCACCTACCCACAATGCTCATGACTGTTGAATTCCGAGGCACCATTATCACTACTCTACCAGCCTTTTTCTGCAAAAAGAATCTGACAAAAATATTCACCCTCTATGGCTAATCAAGTGCTATTTCAAAGATGTGTTAGAAAGAAGACTCAAACAAAACAGGCAAAAATCTGTAGAAATATGTCTAAACTAGGATAAAGGCAACAAACCTCTCTATGAAGGAAATTGAGTATTTCAGAATGAATAAAAATACCACTGCATTATAAAAATCAGCTGCATGGCTTCATCAAAAAGTCTTCTGGGAAAGATTTACTACAAATTACACCTTTGCTGCCTATACAAGCTTCATAAATGAAGTATAGGATTTTAAGAGACATTTTCTCTTTCTTTTGTCAGGTCTGGAGTCATTAAACAGAGATTAGCTGGATAAATAGAGGAAGTGATTTTTAAACTGTTTGCAAACTTAATGTGAAGAGCCCAGCCTTGTAAATTATCACATCTAATCAGAGATGCACGCTTCACTGCTCCAGTAATTGTACTAGTATTAGTCAAATTCTTGTTGTCTCCTCATTAGACATGAAAAGGAGACTCAAGATGTACTTCATTAGAGTATCCTGAATATAAAACGTTAGTGTAAGGAGGAAGAGATGTATTACATATTGAAGAGTATACAGAAAGAAAAATATTAAGAACATAAAACATATTGAATCATTCTGGTGTTGCACTGAATATTTGACCTGAACAACCGAATCTCTCTTCTCTCTTCATTTTTACTGTCTTGATCCCCTCTTATTTGCAATGAGACCACAGTAGCTGAAAATGTAATTTACAACCTATGCCATAAAAAAAAAAAAAAGAAAAAAAGAAATGTGGTGTCTTATGTAGCTGTTCAAATTTCCATAGCCAGAAAAATACAGCTTAATCAAGAACTGTGTCTTTAGTAGAGACATCTGGTAAATTTTTGACTACCAGCTAAGAGGTAAAAGTGATCTAACTCACATTGAATGTAGATCAAATCAAACAGTTTGCTCCTTTGATCAGCAAAACATTTAAGTACATGCTCATGCCCTTCTTTATTCAGCAATGCCTTTAAGTACATGCCTCTAAATGAAGAGAATTTAAACACATGCCTAGCATATGAAGCATGTGCTTAAGGGAATTGGGGTTTGAAAAATCCAGCTTGAATAGGATTTCCAAACAGATCTATTAGAAAGGTAAAAGTAAAAAACATTTCCAAGAATCTCAGTAGAAGCAATGGCAAAGCAGATTTTCATGATGGTTTTCTGTTTGTTTGTTTGTTTGTTTTTTTCATAGCTCTTATTGTTGATGTGAATCCAAGTCCAAAATATTTGTATTTCTCAACAACAGTTAAGGGAAGCTGCAAATGAATTAGGCAGGTCACTAAAATGCCACCAATGAACACCTTCTCCTTCTCTATCACAGATGAAAAACAATCAAAAAGCAAGAAAATACAAAAATATACCCTTTTACCCCTGGAATTACAACATCAAATCATCATGAAATAAGATGTCTAAAAACTAAAATCTAAGCCAAATTTGGTCTAGCACTCGTTTGTGTGTGTTGTGGTTTGAGGCTTG
>NW_008605142.1:1362-3284 GCF_000691845.1 Merops nubicus | reverse complement strand
GGATGCATCCCCCAGCAAAACTGAGAGGCCCTACCGGGATATGCCCGTGGACTTTCCCTTTATTCGAATAAAGTAATTTTTTTAAAAGGACTCCTGTCTCCTTTTTGAGCATCAACTTCTGACAATGGCATTTTCCATACAACTGGGGGCTTGTCCAGAAGCCTTCCACCTTCCAGGAACGGCAGGCAGAGAATGGAGCTGATGGCACACCTCACCCATTTTTGGTGATCAGTTCCCTTTGGCAGCTGCTGGCACTGGATGATTGATTGGGTTCCCAAGACTGTTCAGGAAACAGACGAGTGATGGACCAGAGGGATCTGTGAAGGTCGACCAAAGGGAAGGAAAGGAGGTCTTGGGTGAATAGACCAAAGAGAAAGTTCTTAAGGCCACCCAGGGAAGGTGAGAGAACTACACTAGATGGCAATCTGGAGAAAGGGGTTCAATTCCTCTTAATTTAAACTCTGCTCACTTGGTATAAGGGAGGACGCTCCCTTGTGATGTTAAAGGGGTTCGCGTCCCTATTTGATAAAGGGGTTTGAGTCCCTATTTCATAATTTTCTGTATTTTGTCTAAGACAGAGGGTCTAGATAATGCCTGGGTTTAAAGGGGTTCGAGTCCCCATTTGGTCTGTCATAAGTTGGTACTTTGAAATTCATGCTTTGTTTCATTGGAATATGATTATCCGATCTTGATCACCTTTTTGGTATGTTGGTCTAAATGTGTGATATTGTTGTTTGGATTTTTTTGTTTGTTTGTATTGGTAATAACATTTGGATATCACTCAGAATCTAAGCCCAGCTGCCCCCAGCCCCTCTGATATCTGAGGGTACACTGGAATGCAAGGGGGTTTATTTTCTGCCAAATTATTCAACCTCTTGCTGGTCAGGAGTTAACTAAGATGGAAAACAATAAAAGAAGGGAAAAGAAGGAAGAGTGGAGAAAAAAAAAAAAAAAGGATGGGCCCACAAAATTTTTTTTGATAAACGTGTGCAATTTTTTCTGATAGAATAGAGAGGAGGATGCTGAGGTTGTGGGATATGCTGCACATTCCTCCAGAGGTAACTAATGAAACATTGCTAAGGTTGGTTATTTTATTTGCTGGTATCATTTATAAGGGGTTTGAGTCCCCCTCGAAGGGGTTCAGGTCCCCTGTATGGTTGCCTGCCCCTAAGAGGCAGTGAAAGCTATGCAGGGTTAAGCTGTAAAGGCACCTGAAGGGGTTGGAGTCCCCTGCCTGGAAATGGTTTGCTTTGTCTTTGCAGTTGCAGTTTGGTATCTGGGTTTGTGTATTTGGATCAGCAATTATTTGCTCAATCTCTGAATTTTTGGCTTGGTTATCAGAAATACAGTTCTGTTTTTGTTTATTTGGATTATGTAATTGTTTTTAAATTTAATATGGTTAGGGGATCATCTAAAGGAGGCATTCTGGAAAAATCATCTGGAGTGTTTATTAATGCACTGAATACATGTTGCCAGACCCCAGGGTGGGGTCATGATAAGGGAGAATTTGATGAAATAATGCCATAATTGGTGGCCAGTTTGAATGATCCTGAATGATCAGGAGCTCAGGTGTTAAGGTTTTACACCAAATTAAGGCTTTGTTAACTGAAAAAGCTTCCAAATGGATGACTAGCGCTAGATTATTACAGTATGAAACTTGTTTAATGGAACAAGAGGATTTAAAAATAAAAAGCAGGGAGGGATTTAATCCAGCCTCCTGTTTAACTGGTCCAGAGGGAGAGGACCTGGACTAGTTAATGCATTCAAGTAATAGATCTTCAAACTCAAGCTAGGGGAAGGGCTATGAGATACCCCCTGGCCAAATGGGCAAAATATGCATATGGGGTGGCTTATGCATTTGGAAAATTTTGGGAGGAAAGAGTATTATTAACCTGCAGGGGAAAAACATTGGCTCACGAAGG
>NW_008605142.1:0-1029 GCF_000691845.1 Merops nubicus | reverse complement strand
TGGAGGGAGTTATTTGGGCTCTGGAGGATTGGTAGAAACTTTCCTCAAGACATATGCTGCCTTAGGTCTCTTTGTTTTAGCAAAAGGGGCTACTGAAGGTTGTTTGATTTGTGCTAAAGTCAATAGTTGGGTTACATGAAAAGTTTCCAGAGGAGGGCGACCCTGGGTTGTAAGCCCTTTCCAACAATTTCAGGTGGATTTCACTTAAATATTTTTTGGTTATAGTTTGTCAGCTAACCAGGTGGCCAGAAGCATTTCTGGTCACCTCAGCAACCACTGGATCAGTCATAAAAGTATTTTTGGAACACATAATTCCAAGATATGGAATAGTGGAAACGAGACTCAGACAGAGGAACTCATTTCACAGGAAAGATTCTTTGTGTGGTAATGATGGCTTTGTGAATATTATGGGACTTACATACCCTGTGGCATCTTGAGAGTTCAGGTAGAGAAAATGAATGGGGAAATCAAGAAAAATCTCTTGAAGTTAGTTTTAGAATCCAAAATGCCACAGGCATGTCTCTTACCACTGGCCTTAGCTAGAGTATGGGCCAAACCTAGAAGGGATGTTCAGTTATCCCCTTTTGAATTAATGTTTGGAATTCCTTACCCTGTTCATTCTCGGCCAGGTGGGGAGCTGGAAATAAGTGATGTATATTTAAAACACTATGTGGCCAGAATACTGTTTTTTGTAAAATCTCTTCTGCAGGAAGCTCAGCTGGTACAGACTTTGCCTTTGGATTTTGCTGTCCGTAGTAGTCAACCAGGAGACTGGATTCTAATCAGGGAATGGAAAGAAGCACTGTTGGTGGCAAAATGGCATGGGCCTTATCAAGTATTGCTAACAACAGAAACAGCAGTTAAGACAGCCAAACACGGATGGACTCATCGTACTCGAGTCAAAATTTCTGAAGCCCCAGAAAACTGGATTTCAGAACTCAAAAAGGAGAGAAAACTATGCCTGACTCTGCATAAAGGTAAGGCCAAGCAGTAATGTAATGATTTGAAAGCAAACCTGTGAGAGACTCC
>NW_008605141.1:338-8871 GCF_000691845.1 Merops nubicus | reverse complement strand
AAAGTGTGGGGGTGGGACTGTGGTCAACCCATTGTTCCTTGTAGTCAGCCTCTAGCAGTGGACAAAACATCTGTGACTTCCTCGGTGATTTTTGCGAGCAGCAGATAACAGCAGTGATAAACAGGAGGAGGGGACAAGCAGCCTTCACTCCATTCCACATGGTGCCAGGGGACCAAGGCCGCCCGGTGTCTGGACCACTGGATCTTCACCCAGCCTCTGCGTCTGTTCTAGTCACCAGGTGTTTATCATCAGTGTTAAGCTTTGCAGTTTTCACTTGTTTGCTTCCAGCACAGTGGTACACAGTTACACTTACTTTCTTCATCCACATCTTTCCAGAAGGGCCTTTTCTACTAGAAGGAGATACCTGCCTGTCATGTGTTTCCTCCCTGTACCCCTTCCCAGCTGAGCCAATCCTGTGTGAAACTACACCTTTGATGTTGCTTGTAGTACAGTGTTTTATCCACAGCAACAGTGCTTATTGCTTTGGGACTGTTCTTGATTCTGGAGCGCCAGTGATTATTTTGCTTTACAAGTCAGCTTCCTTTAATAGAGTTCTTTTCTTCTTGAACCTTGTTCATGGGCCCAAAGCTGGACATTCTCAGGACTGAAAAAGAGGAATTGGAAAACTGATCAAATCAGCCTTCCATGCTTATAGCAGTCCCTTTAATGAGGAGAAGAAAAATTATGAAAGCTAGCATTTGATTTGAATAAGCAGTACTGTGTTGCAGACTTCTGTGCTATATTCTTTACTTTTTTTGTGGGTTCTTTATATTCAGATTGGTTAAATTCAGTTGGTTTTAATTCCTTTCGGAAGCATGTGGTACCCTGAACTCGAGTTAAGGAGCTGGATTGCCCATTACTATGAAACCAAATCATTAGGGCAGAGATTAAGGATTTCTGGTGGATTTCAGTGAATCTTTTTTATCCTGACTTAAAATAGGTTTTCCTTTTGCTTGTTTACTAATCTTTGTATTGAACCAGTGTTAATGTATTTTGATCACAAAATTATTAGTTGAAGGACATTAATGAGAGTGGTCCTTTCAGAAGAACCGTGATAGCTGATTTTAGAGAACCTAGCTATTCCTATATAACATAAATTTTGTAACATGGGACAGTTATGAGAATGGTAATTAAACGGTGATTTCCTGTTTTGTTCTCTTGACAGCAAACATATGCTTACTAACATTTTTTCTTTTTTTAAACTTCGACTGTTTGACCTGGTGTTGTCACTGTGAGATTAATATAGAAACACAGGGTGGTTGAGGTAGAAAGGAGCCTGTAGACATCACCTTTCTAGCCTACCTTTCTGGTTAAGTGGAGATCAGGTTGCCCAGGACTGTGTTTGTTCAGTCGGTTTTTGAGTACCTGCATGGATGGAGATTCTACAGCTTTGCTTGGCAGCCTTTTCCCAGTTTTTACCACCCTCATAATAGGCAAGTGTTCTTCTGCTCAATCAGAACATCTTGTCATTCACTTTATGCCCATTGCCTCTTGCTGTGTCAGTGGGCTCCACTGAGAAAGGAGGTCTGGCACTCTCTTCTAGGTTTTCACCCGACACTGATCAAACTCAGTATTTATATGTATTATATTATATTTATATGTATGATATTATATTTATATGTATTGATAAGGTTCTGCTGCCTCCCCAGCAAGCTGCCTCCTCTTCAGACTATAAACACTTCCACCTCTCCTCATATGGCAGACACTCTAGTCCCTCAATCATCCTTCTGAGCCCTTTTCTGGACATGCACCAGGTTGTCCATGCCTTCCTTGTACTAGATTGCCTGGAACTGGACACAGCATTCCAGGTGTGGCCTCACCAAGTACTGACTGGAAGCTGGGGGATCACCTCTTTCAGTCTGCTGGTGCTGCTCTTCCTCTAGAAACCCAGAATGCCCCTGGCTGCCTTTGCTAGGAGTGTACATTGCTGGTTCCTGTTCACCTTGTCCAGCCAGGCCTCTACTGCAAAGCTGCTTCCCAGCTGGTCAGCTCACAGCCTGTACTAGTGCTTGGGATTATTGCTTCCCAGATGCAGAACTTGGTGTTTTCCATGGTTGAGCTTCGTAAGGTTTATGTCAGCCCCTTTCTACAGCCTGTTGAGGTCTCTCTGGATGGTTGCATGACCGTTTGGTATATTGGGCATTCCTCCTGGTTTGGTGTCATCTGTAAACTTGCTGAGGATAGACTCTCCACCACCATCCAGATCATTAATGAAGATGTTGAACAGGACTGGAGCCAGTAGGCACCCCTGGGATATGCTGGTTTTGACTGGCCTCCTGTTGGACTTTGTGTTACTGATTCTGTAGCTCTTTGAGCCTGGCAGTTCAGCCACTCTACCTAACTGTTTTTCTAGACATTTTTTCTGTATTTCACTGTTTTTTTCTGCGAGGATGTTATGAAAGATAGGTCCTTGGGTGACTAAGTACGGTTAGTTAAAATAATAGTTCTCCAAAGTGGTGTGTTAGATGGCTATTCTGGAGAATCACAGAGAAGGAAAAAGCTTGTCAGGGGCTTCTGAGTCCACGTGCTGCTACATGTTAGGTGTCCAGCTCTAGCAATGGCTTGAGGTTGTTTTTTGGTGACATTAGCTTTGCAGGTGTGAAAATGTGTTTCTTTAGGATTTGATCCCAAAATCTAAAGCTGGCTTAAATTGTTAGTTAATAAGATAGAAATGTATGCGAAAACACTTTCTAATTCCCATAAGAAATTGCCCGTGTAATTCACTCATGAAGGTTGTCTTTCATACTTTTTGTAAGTCACAAGCCACAGCCTGCATGCCCCTGGCCCGGAAAGTGTGCCCTGCCAGGAAACCTCCTCTGGCCCTGGGCCACCAGGGGACCACCAGGCCCGGCCCTGCTGCCCGGGCACGGGGCCAGCCTGGCAGCCAGTGATCCCCGGCTGCCGCCCGCCGGCCTGTGATCCCCGGCTGCGGCCCGCCCACAGCTCCCCACCGGCTGTGGGGGAACAGCCCTGGCACAGCCCAGCCAGGACATAGTGGCAGTGAGTTATTATAGTATTTTGTTTGTGGAATGGATCATAATAACTATTATGTAAAAGATGTGTTAATGTTGTAGTTTGTATGAAAGAAAGATAATAACTTCTACCTAAAATCTGTATCTCTCTGTATCTCTCTGTAGGTCAGTTTTACATAGCAGTGGTTACAAAGCAGTCTCTGCAAGGGTTATTAAGGCTTGAGGGTCTTTCCACATGCATGTTATATTTCCAAGGCTCCCCTTCCTGGAATGTTTGGATGTTGACCAGCACAGACATCTGCTAAAAACTGGCCTTTTAGTTCCCATCAGACTGCCTGCTGTGTCAAAAAATAGGCCGGTCAGGTGGGACTTGGAGGATCCCTGTAACCCAGAGGTGGCCGGCAGATGTCACTGCGGGCTAGGGAACGGC
The DNA here is from genome assembly GCF_000691845.1 of Merops nubicus. NCBI lineage: Eukaryota > Metazoa > Chordata > Aves > Coraciiformes > Meropidae > Merops > Merops nubicus. The sequence goes on along the minus strand of NW_008605141.1, from coordinate 5,469 downwards.
AAGGGCTTCCTGGGAAGGATAACCCTGTCTGCTCTCTGCAAAACTTAGGGAAAGCACAGATTTGGTGTGTGTGGTTTGTGGCGTGGGTTGTTTTTTTTTTTTTTTTTTTTAAATATATGCTGAAGAACATATTAAAGAGTATTGGCTGAGTGTTCTGAAATGAAGAATGTAGTCCCCAGCCCCTGGGCCAATGTCCTGGCAGAGATTACTACTAAAAAAGGTCTTTCCTGGGTTCATAGTCACATCAATTCTGATACAGAAATACATGTAATACGTCTCTGTACGTTGATGTTGTATGATGAAAAGATCGTAAGGCTGAGACTATTATCTGACATGAAACAAAATCAGTAATGACCAGATACCATGAAAAAGAGCATGTTGCAGTGAAGCTTTCTCACCTTTCTTTCTGAAAAGAGCTGATCAAACAAAATTACATTGTATTTGTCGGCTTTAGTTTTGGATCATCTTCTGCCTCTGTTGAAAAGTTTGATAGCAGCTTTTTTCCACATGGGATATAGAATGCTTATTGCTTCTTTTTAACTGCTTTTATCTAAAGTGATTTGTTTCATCTTCAGAAGAAATTTAATAGAACAAAGTGAATGGCTACCAAATTTTCTTCTGTTTTGCTTGTGGCAAAGAAAATAAATATTCAGAGCTGCATTTCAAGATTCATTACTATCTTTATGTGGTCTTCAAAAGACATCTCTAATTTGGAGGTTGGTCTTTAACACTAGTCTCACTGTCATGTGATACTTGGCCTTTTATTCCTAAGGATAATACAGTATATGAGTGGAAATTGTGGACATGTGTAGTGAATTGGCTATTAGTTCTGCTTGATACCTTTGGCTTTTGAGTCTAATCAGTCTGGAAGCAAAAGTGTAAATTTAGTCTTTCTTTTTTTTTTTTTTTTTTTTTTTTTTTAATAGGGATCAGAGCTAGCAACCTGTTAAGGAACTGGGAATATTTTTTGGCCACCTGCAAATGTTAGATTGGCTTGTTGAATATACTTGTAGCATTGTGACAACCTTGTGGGTCTTGTTTGTGCAATGTAGTAATGATTCTTCTTGAAACTGTGTTGTTTCTTTACCATTCTTTTGCTTCCTGGTAAAGGTATTTCATAGTTAGCCAGTGTAGCGAGGACTCATCTGCTTATTTGATTACTTGTGACTATTTTTTCACAGTGACTTCTGCTTCAGAAATAAATTGCAAGCATGACTTTCATCAGAAACAATCCATTTTAGAAAACTTGCTTTGAAGCGATGTAGCTTTCCTCAGATGTCTGTGCTTAGTCCCAGACCACTGCGTATCATGGGAGAGGATTTCTGACCTGTGGAAATGTTTGGTTCTTTGGTCTTCCCAGACCTAAACTCTGGTTTGCACTGAGTTATGTCTTTGTCCTGTTTTTGCTGCGTGGGAGTAAATAATTAGCTTCTAGCACCTGTTCTTTCACTTTTTAGATAATAAAGAAGTGGAAGACTTGCTGGTATTCTCAATGGATTCATTCTGCGAATGTTTTATTCTTACCATCTTGTATTTTGCAGCCTTGAGCTTCAGGAAGATGCCTAAGGTATTAACTTCCATTTGTTACTTTTCCATATGAGTCTAAATAAATATACCTATATAACTAATCTTTTGCTTTAATGGAAATATCCTTATACTTTAAAAGAGGATATCTTTGCACTGCTGTCAATGTAAAACTTGTTAGCAACATTGTGCAACACTTAGAGATGAGACCATAACTGTAGAGTTAAGAGTGAACTGTAGTTGGAAGGTTTGGTGTCATATTTTGAGCAAGTATGTTGTCAAGATTATGTGAACATGTTTTAAGCTAACATGGAATTTAAATTATTATCAGCGCTTTAAAAGAAGTGTGTCCCAAGATAACTGTTATTCAAGTACGTATGTTTAAAATGTATTTTAATACAATAGCTAAACTAGACAAAAATATAAGTAGAATAGATAGGTCAAATAAATATTCTATTAAAGAATGTAACAAATAATATAAAATAATAGATGAAACAAATATTTTTATATGGACTTTCTGTTGTTGTTTGCTACTTTTCTATTATTTCAGGGTAGTTGCTATTGCTATTTAGTTTTGTTGTTGTTGTCATTGTCCCTTGTTGTGTCCCCTCGTGCCCCCTCCCTTGTCACCCCAGCTTAATGTATTTTTGAAATGGCCTTGCTTTAGGTCCAGAAACTGTTACCAGGTAGGAAATGGATCTAACCCCGTCTCTTCAGGGGAGTGAACTTTCATTACAAGTGCGTCCTTTATTGCCATATCTGATGCTTGAATTGTGTAAAATTAAAACTGGATAAATACATTGCTAGTGTAAGAACAGTGACACTGGTGTTATATCTTAAAGATAAAGTGAAATAAAACTACAGCACAGTGTAGCAATATTAAGTTAGTGCTCTCAAATCTATATGGGTACTTAGTTTAGATGATCTGCACTGGGGCTTTTATGGCTGCCACAAAGAGTTGCAAGTATTGTTTTTGCATGAGGAAAGTACCTCTAGGTGAGGTTAGCAGTGTTCTGCAGTATCTAGCATTGGAGCCTTGGCCAAACATATTCCACTGATTGTTGGGACACCTTTCTCCCAGTGCTTCATAGCTTAAAACCTTTGATTTTTTTCAGGATCCTATGTGACAGTAAGCAGTAAAAGAATAAGGTGGTGTCAAGAAGGTTTTAATATGAGTTCACACGTGAAAATAAGCTTTAACAACAACAACAACAAAAGGCTGAAAATAAAGCTTCAGTAACTGCAAACTAAGTATCGTTGTTATGAATGAGAAAGTGTTGAAGATGGCTGGTATAAAATATTGCACATACATTACTTTCGTAATGTCAAGGTGAAGTGTTTTCTGAAATCGACTTGTAAACAAAACAGATTAGTGATTTAGTTTCAAACCCAGCTCTCTTTATTTCCGTAAGTGCAGTTTCTTGTCATCTTCAGGCAGTTTACAAGTTTCTACTGCTAATGAGTGTTCTCATTATTTAGTTACTCTCTTTGACCTCTCTTGTTCAGCTTCTGTTCTGACTATCCATTTAGTGAACACGTTTGTACTAAATACATTTGCAAAATAGACTATAAATTAGGATCTTGTTATACATAAGCGACTTTTGAAGAATTTGTGTTCACTGTGAAATACAGTGCGTTTCAGTCTTGCAAAACTGAAAGTTTCTCAAGGTTCATGTTTCTGGGGATGTTGGAGGTTTCAACTACAATATACCACCTGCAGTTACTAAGGTTTGTTGGTAATCTTAATGGACAAATTTGTATGCCAGAAAAAGGGATAACCATGGATTAAAGCCACCTCTATCACTGAAGTGTTTGACGTTGCCAAATTTTTCTGGGTGCAAGTTAATGGACCTGTCTGGCTTTGAACAGACCTGCCTGATGCTCTTGCCGTGTTATTTCCTGTCCCCATGGCTCCAGATCCTGATCCTCCTTGTTGGCTCTTACCCGTGCTGACTTTTTCTCCATCTTATTCTGTCTCCCTCTTTAGCCAATCTTGATTTTTAATTTCTTCAACTGATCAGTTTACAATGTTGACCCTATTTTCCTCAAAGTTATTCCCATTAATTTTTTTTGCCCTTGCTTTAGTCAGGCAGTCTTCTGGTTTGAAATTTCAGCTTTTCTTCTCTGTTACAATGGTAAGGGAGTTGGGGGAGGATGGAAATTTAAAGACAGTTTTCTTGCTTTAAGTTCAGACAACTGAAACCTAACCTTGTCACATCAAAATCTTTTATGTCTGGAGAGGAGTACTATTTTGACAATAGTGCCCACTGGTGTGAGAACGTTAGAGCTGTTAAGATTGGTACTTGTAGTCTTTTGTTTTTTTTTTTATATCAAAATCTTTTATGTCTGGAGAGGAGTACTATTTTGACAATAGTGCCCACTGGTGTGAGAACCGTTAAGAGCTGTTAATATTGGTACTTGTAGTCTTTTGTTTTATTTTTTTTTCCACCAGTCCCATTTAGAACAATTGCTTATCAACAAATACTATTACTGGTGGATAATCTCATGGGTTTGCCACGTTCCTGAGATCTTTTTGTTTACCTCTTCTCCTTCCTCTCCCTTTAATTTTTGAAGACTTCTAAAAATAACTCCTAGCTGTTTACCTATGACTGTATTTCCTATGTTTTCCTGGTTTTCTGTAGTTTTTGTTGTTTTGTGGTTTTATTTTTTTTATAGCTCATTAGTTTTGTGCCTTCTTTTGAACTTGATTTACTTCCATCATGTGATATTTTCATTTAATACTGGATACATTTTTTCTTGAGCCACTGAGTTGGGGAAATACATTTGAAGTTACTTCTTTATTGCAGTTCAGAAGGTCACTGTTGAAAACCTCTTTATTTAGACTGATCTGGACTTCTGGATTTGTGTGCTTACTAGGTGCTTTCAGGAGCAAATATCTCCAAGGAATGTAATATGTTTTTTAGTAATATGTAAGATTTCATCTGTGGGTCAGTGCTAAGAATCTGTATGTTCACAACAGGACCCTGTCTCCCTATAGTTATTGTGGGTTTTAGTAAGCACTAAAGCTTTTCTTTGGATGATACCAAAGCCATGAAGATCTGTACCTTTGTCTTATTTCATCCCTGTTACGACAATTTGACCTACATACAACCGTAGTAGTTTGCTTAGGAAGAATTTTTTTAGTACGTGTTCATTTATTAATTAAATATATAATCTCTCTTCAATCATAGTGTGTATTCAGTTATGAGTAATGAAATGACACTTAAACTGTGTCCTTGAAATTGTTCTTTGAGGTAGGATCTTTGTCAAGCCTTATAGTATCTGGTAGTTTTTATCTGGTTTTATTTGAAGTTTTTGTTTTGTTTTGTTTTGTTTTAAATTTTATTTTTTTAATTGTTCTTTTAGTGAATGCAGAGCAGTTGTCCAGGGTAGAAGTTACCATTGCTGACCTTGTTCTGCACTGCAAGTTGAAATTCATTTGGGGCTAGACTAGCATGGTCATATGACTTGCTTTGTTTCACAGCTGCATTTAGTACTTCAGTGAAATCAAAGTCTGGACAGTTCTGTCAGTTGTTTACTGTGAGCATGGCCTGTTTCTTTTAAAATCTTGATGGAGTATGATGTGAATCGGCCTTGGCTGGCTGCC
>NW_008605141.1:0-308 GCF_000691845.1 Merops nubicus | reverse complement strand
TGTGGTGGGACGCGGGCTGTGGCTGCCTGCCATACCCCCACCCAGCTGCTCTCTCACTCCCACTCCTCTACAGGACAAGGGAAGAAAATATGATGGAACAGCTCATGGATCAAGGTAAAGACAGGGAGATCACTCACCAATTACTGTCTTGAGCAAACAGACTCGATTTGAGAAAGTTTCATATAATTTATGGCCCATTAAAAGTAGAGTAGGATGGCCTCTCCATGGGCTGCAGCTTCCTTGAGGGTGTTTCCACCTCCTCTGGTATGGGGTCGGTCCTAAGCAAGGCTGTTCCCCCACAGCCGGTG
>NW_008605140.1:0-6169 GCF_000691845.1 Merops nubicus | reverse complement strand
GGCCTGGTCATTGGCAGAACAGATGCCTATATGGGACTGCTGCTGTTTGGTGTCCTGTGGCCACAACAGACAGCTCATGAAGTGTCCCTTAAATGCAGCAAAAGGCTGCTTAGTCTGTGGAGCCTGAGGCCAGCAGAGCACTGGAGCAGGCTGCTGGGGGGCACTCAGGGCCACAAGCTTTGGGGGTGAAGAACAGGCCAGACAGGGTTTCTGTGGCAGTTGGGTGAGTGTCTGTGTGCAAGGGGGGAGCAGGCACACGCGTGTGTGCATATGGGGGTGTATGCACGGGCTGGCTGGGTCCAAGTGTGGGTGCACGCATTAATGTGGGTGTGGGGGTGCACACATTGCCATGTGCATGTGTGCATGATCAGTTGGCTGTAGAACATCTGATTCCTGCCTTACTTCCCCTGGCCCTATCTTCTTCCAGCTGAAGGGCTGTACATAGCCAGAGATCTGTTACACACAGATCACACCACCTGGATCACTGCAGAGAGTTTCCTCCTTCCAAAGGCCTGTGAGGGTGCATGCCCTGCTCTCAGACACTGTTCCCGAGCACCAGCAGTGAGCAGCATGTACAAGGAGCTCCTGCAAGGAAGCACTGCCAGGTGCCTTGGGGCAAACTTTACAGGCTTCTCCAGCAGCTCTTGAAGTGACAAAGGGAAGAACAAGGCAGAAGACAGCTGCACTGGGCTTTTGCTCTGGGTCTTTCCAGGGGACATGTGGAACAAGTGACACCTCATGCCCATGCTGCTGTGCCCCTGGAAGCACTCGCAGGCAGACAGCTTCACTTTCCCAGTGGCCTTGGCTCCTTGCTGCTGCTCTTCTCCATCCTAAGGCCACTTGAGGACCTGCCTAGCTGGGATGCTGCTGTGCCCCATCACAGTGGCTGCTGGACAAGAACCTAAGGGGTGACAGGATTGGGATGGGCTCTGCTACAGGTGACAGCACACTCAGAAAACATTTTGCATTTGATTGCCTTCTGCTGAAATAACCTGGCCATTTTGTTAAAAGATATTTCTCCAAGCCTTCTTCAAGCCTTGCGCAGCCATGCCTAAGAGAGCAGGCAGGAGTGTTTTTCACAAGTAGAAGAGCTCAGGGTAGGTTTGTCTTTTAACCACCTGACAGCAAAGGTAAAGAGTGAGAGATTTAAATCCTCAAGCCCCCCACTCAAAATGCATCTTGGCAGCAGCCCAGGGCTCCTGAAGCACAGCACACAGCACACTTGGCTCATGGATGATGGCACCATGGGCTTTGCTAGGTCTGCAGACCAGGGTCCCACCTGGCCCTGGCTTCAGACAGTGGCTTACACTCACTGCCAGGCACACATCACCTCCTCCACAGGGGGAAAGGCAGAGCTCAGCTCTGGTCCTTCTTCAATCCACTTAGAAAGCCTCTGACTGCTTCTTTAACTGTTCCCAGAGTCCCTGTAGGCCATTCAACTCTCTAAACCTCCAGTTTTCAAAGTTGCAGTGTGTGTGTGAAGGCACCCAAGAAATCTCATGGATCCTCCCCTCTTTTGAAAACCCATGCTGAAACCATTATGTGGTAGCTGTTGCCTTTTTCAGGCAGTGATCGGTTGTTTCAGGAGGTGTCTCCTCTTCCTCTTTTCTACTACCTATGAACCCATCTCCTTCTCCAGGGCATCCTACAAGGAGGAGGGAAGCACCTTTAGGAGAGCCAAGCAAGCACACATAGTCTCACTGCACCCACGTTGAGGGTGTGAGGTACACCCATCACTGCTGGGATTTGCGAGGCACCTGTGTCATGCCAGCTGGAGGTCAGCTCAGCACACTGCATCCCTGAACACCATCGAGCTGTGCTCCTGCATATAGCACAGCAGGATGTGTGCAGACCTTGTTGCTGAGAAGCAAGAGTCTCAGGCCCTCGGCACCACCCTGGCTCTCCCAGAATTCCCAGGCTGTGTGCAGCAGCTTCAGCTGTAGGGTCTGCAACCTGCCTGACTGCAGCCTGGCCACTGCTGCTGCTGAGAAGATGCAGTGCAGAAGCAGAAGAGAGAGGAAGGGAAGAGGTTACACAGGGAAAGCCAAGCATGGAGGAGGGGAAGAGGAGGGCACCTGAGCAAAGGCCACCCTGGTCAAGAAGAAATGCATGTCCACCAAGGGGAACACGGGATAAAGAGCCTCCTGCTTAAAACTCTGCTTACAGTGAGCATGCAGGACAGCTTCATTTGAAAAGGATCCAGATGAGCTCCAAAGCAAGGATTCTATAGTGTGCCAAAATGTCTGACAGACAATAACAGAAGAAATGTTGAAATACCTGTTTTTTCATTATTTTTGTGCAGCTGCCAATTAGAGCGGGTATAGTAGGGTTTGGAGACTGCCACCAGCCACCCAGAGCAGGATGAAGAGCTAGTTTCAGGGCAGGGGCACATGTTTTGGGTTTCCAAGTCCACTCATCTGCCCTGTCCTGGGTGGGAGGTGACCCTACTTCATAGGGCTGCCCAGCTGGAGAGGCCAGGAGTGACACAAGGATATGCACATAGGGCTGGTGCCCATCCCAGAGGTGCAATCTCAGCCTTCACCCAGGACGTGTCCCCAGGAGGGTGAGCATAGCCCTTCCTACCTGCCTCTGCCTTGCAGGAGCTTGGAGTTGAGCTTCAGTGGTGAGATGTTTTGACTGTATTTGCATGTAATTATTTGCAGGTGCTGCTAAGGCTACATGTTGCCCAGGCTGTCAAGTGTCCCCCTTTCCATACTAGATCTCTGCAGAAACCCTGGTGCTTCTTTGCAGCTCGAACCAATGAGGTGGAGGCTGGACCTGGTATCCAAGTGGAGCCCCAGAAGATGGACCAGTCAGCTGTGGAGATGCTGAGAGCACTGCTGACATATACATGAGCCCTCCCTCCCACTGACACTCCCTGGGCCCTTTATATTAATTTCTCCTCACCACAGCCTAAATGGCTCTAATGAATGGGACATTAGGTCTTATTGCTGAAAAACAAACACCTTTTCTTATTCAAGCTCAAACCCTGTGAGAAGCTCCCTTTTAGCCCTTCTTGGTCCCATGTGAAACTCAGCCAGCCTAGAGGATCCTTTTGGGTCTATCAGGGCTTTCCAGCCATGACTCAGTCTGGGATGGCTTCCCTCAGGGAAAACTTCCTTTCTCCCCTCCCAGCTGAACTGGGGTGCTAAAGGGCAGGGACATGCCTGCAGGGCTTCAGAGCTGATGGTTTTATTGTCCCTTTCTTAAGTGCAAGACAAAGCCACCAGGAGCTGCCCCCTTTCCACCTGGCTCTGTGTTTTGTCCCCGGTAAGGCTTTGCACCAAGGAGGCTGTTTCCCTTATGGCAAATGTGAAGAGAAATCAACATAGAAGAAACATAACTTTAAGGCTAATAGAAGAAAACAAGATTTCAATGTCAATATACAGAAAGGCTCTAAGCTTCCAGCTTTTCCATCCCCAGCAAGGGCTGTGAGAGGCTAAAGACATTTCTGAAGGATGCTATTTCACTTCCATAACATCCTGCTGACTGGGTGATGTCCTGGGCTTTAAACTCCCAGCCCTGAATGCGGGTTGGCATATGGATGATGTCCAGCACCAGGCAAGAAAGACCCTCCTGATTGCTTCTTACAGGGTCTGGCCAGCCTTGGGTGGGAACTGATGGAGATCACCACCAGGTGCCCCCACCTTCCACATTAACTTGAAGGCAGGGTAAGAAGCCACCTCTATAAGAGCTGACTCTGCTTGTGGTGGGTGTGTTGTGTGGGGATTCTGGCTACTGAAAGGGTTGCCTGACTCTTCATAGGAAGGGGAGTTTCAAGGAAGAAAGAAGAAGATCATGGGTCTCTCTGAGAAACTTGTACATAATTGGACTGATTACCTGGGTCTTCCATCTGCCATGGCTTGGTTCCATGGCCAGCTTGCTCCCTTCTTTACATCCTGAGGTGAGTGAGTGTGGTAATTTATTCTTTCCCCAATTTGGTCTGGCACCTTGGATTGTTTGTTTATGATTTAAGATTGGAGGGAGGGATCTGGCTGCTGGTTTTCCTGTTAATGTCCTTCCTAGTTGGATGAGTGATCAACAAAAGACCGTGTGCCTTTATGTGACTTTTCTGTGTGGGAGGATCCTATTCCAGTTATTGAGGAAAACCTGTGGGTTGCCCTTGGATTTACCACTGTGCTGCTTTCAGCCTTCCATGGGAAAGTCTCCTTGAAACTAGATAATTTCCCATGGAGACTCAGCCTTTCCATTGCTCTCAACAGTGTTTTGGCCTGGAGAAAGGAAGGGGTTTGATCAATCTTATCATTGATTTGGCTGTTTCATCTAAAATATTTCCCAGCCATGGCTCTGCCTTTCCTAGTTATTGCCTGAGGTTATAAAGATTAATGGTCAGGCTTTGCCAAAACCAAGAGAGAGAATAATGAGAACACATTTTAAATTTTTTTTTTTCTTTCTTTTTAATACTTGCCCTTTCAGGCAGTTTCCACTGATAACCAAAGCTCCAGCCCCAAGGTGCCTCAATAGGCTTTTTTTTCCCCATAGAAATCACTTTTGCTTTTTCATAGTTGCCCTCTAAGAAACAATAACTCTGTGACACTGTTGCAATGCCTTTTAGCAGCAGAGTGTGATTTTCCCAGACAAAAATTAAACACTATGAATCCCGAGGAGGAGGAAGAAAGCAGTGTGGTACAAAGGGGCAGGGCTCCTGATTTCCAGTGCCAGCAGTGTGTTCCCCAGAACTGGGTCTGATGCTGAATATGATGCTTGTCCCTAAGGTTGCCCCATCCTAAGCTGGGATGCAGGCTTTGGAGACCACCTGCCCACCAGCCAGCAGCACCCCATGGGCTATCAGAGTTGGGGGCTTCAGCCCTGTCCTTTGCTACAGTTGCTGGGCCTCTGGTAAGAGAAGGGGAGAGCATTACCAGGAGTCCCTGCACAGTGCTATGGCCAAGGGTCCCCCAGATCTGTGTCCCTGCCCCAGGCAGAACTCTCAATAAGCTTAATGGCTTTTGCTCTGGAGTAGCAGCCCCTCTGCTTGTGTGCCCCCTTGGAAAGCTGTACCCAAAGAGCTCGCTGCCTCTGTGGCACTGTAGCAGGAGAGGTATGGCTGGCAGCTTAATTTGTGCCAGAAATTAGGCACAGTTTCCTCAGAAGTGGGTCAGAGCAAGGGGTTACCTGCCACAGATGGTCCTACCCTGGTTGCACACTGAACCCACAACCTGGATCCCCAAGTTCTCTTTTACAGGCCACCTCAATGCGTGCTCAGATGGCCTCTGGAGCTCTGCTCATCACTGTGCCTGGCAAACACAGCTCCAGGTGCCAGTCAGGAGCTGTGGCAGCCTGAATTTAAAAAGGATGCAGACTGCTGTAGCTGAAACCTAACATATTATGACTCTCAGGACCAAGGAATTGCTTTTGGAGAGGTACTAACAAGTTTTGGTGTATATGTCTTTCAAACAGATTCCTCCCACTCCCTCTCCTTTAGTCATATTTTTTATTCTGAAGAGACTTATTATATAGGCTGGAAAGGCAGCTATGGGCAGATACTGTGCAAGCTTCCCCACACTGATAAGCTCATATCTTCCCTTGGACCTAAAGCAAGCCCATACATACAGTGCTAGGGATGCCCTGAGCACAGCACCTTCCTGTTTGGAGTGAGGTGGAGGGAGGTGATGGGCAGTGTTGGGGGATCCCCACAGCCCACGCTGTGCCTGTGTCATGTTCACTCAGGCTTGGGTAGTCTAACACACTTCTGAGGGCTGGAGTGGCAAAAGGAACCTTGGCACTGTTTCTCTGCCTTACAAGAGCCATTTCTCTGTGACTGTAACCCATGCTGGAAGTCAAGGTAGTGCTCAAGTGGATACTTTTTTTTTTTTTTCAGTTATTCATTTTGGAAGCACAACCGTACCCATGGAAGACACAGTGGGACAATATTGCCAAAGAGTAAAATAAGATAGGATAAGGGATTTTTTTTATAAGAGGAAAAGTTTGAAAATGAAGGGAGTACTATTGCTGCTGGCTCACAGTTAAACCTGCTGTCCACCAGCAATTCCAGGTCCATCTCTATGGAGCTGCTTCCCAGCAGGTTAACCCCTAACCTCTACTGTTGTGGGGGCTACTCCTCCCCAGGTGCAGGACCCTACACATGCCCTTGTTGAATGAACTTCACTAGGCTCACCCCAGCGCCTTAGAACATCTTCAATCAAGA
>NW_008605139.1:50106-61413 GCF_000691845.1 Merops nubicus | reverse complement strand
CTGCTCAGTGTTGGTCCTTCCCGTTTCACAAGGTGAGTTGCATTTCTGCTCTCCTTCCCCAACAAGCTGGCCAAAGCAGAAAGAAGTAAAGGAACTCTGATCACATAATAAGCTAGAACTTGAACAGGAATCCAATTAGCTCTTTTGTTTTAACATTAAACCACGCTGCCTTGACCTCAGCCCACAGGTAGAGCTAACGTCCATGGCTATTGTCAGGCAGTGGTATGAATGTGTTACAAAATTAAATAATGTGGCATTGTGCTGTATGACTAGCACTTACACACTAAATTATCACAGCTCTCCCTGACCTTGGCAGCATCATAGGGTTCATATTTTCAGAAAGATGAATTGTTCTCAGAACAATTTCTTGGCTGTTTTAAACACACACACTTTTCTTTAACCTTATGGACACGCAGTTTTTACCTCCTTGTACTGTTCTGATTTTAAAAACACCGATCCCAATACAATGCTAACTGAAGTCAATAAAAGGGCTCTTACTGACTTCTATGCTCTGGTACTTTATACTCAAATGAAACTCTAAGATTTGGGCCTAAAAGGGGAGAAAAAGATGAAGTGTACAGCTTCATGGACTTGAAAAGAAAATCTTCTAGCTACTTTTTCAAATTCTTGATCATTCTTTTCTAGGACCTAGGAGCAGCAGGGCAAGACACAATCATTCTCTTCTAAGGCTCAGCATCTACTGGCTGACTTGTTGTATTTGTGTAATCTTCTCAAGATTTGCTTGTACCTGTAGTTCAGAGAAGGAACAAAGGATGCGCTTGCATAATTTTTTTACATGAATGCTAAGGCCACGTTCAGGGAGTTACAAAGTCAGCAGAGAGAAGCAGAGCCTCCTTGTTTATACAGCCAGCTGCTGATGGGTTTGCTCCCCAGGGAATACAGTAAGCCAAACTTAGCACTGGGCAATTTGAACCAGCCATTGCTCTCTTCAGTTTAGACAGCAGGGTAGAAAATGACCATATTCAGAGAGAAAATCATCAACATTTGCAGGCCAGTGGCACCCTTTGGTCTCTGGGTTCCTGGAGGTTCCCACTCGTCTAAGGGACTGGTCATGGAATAGGGAGTTTGCCAATGCTGTGTCCCCTGTTCATGCACAAACCCACCTGAAATGTCCATGTGTGGGGCAGAGAGGTGCTAAGGAATCACAAGTATTGTAGTGTTTTTAATCATGCCACACTGCACAGTCCTGGTCTCTGCATCTTGAGGAGGAGGTAGTGCAGTTAGAGATGGCCCAGAGAAAGAGTAGAGAGTTAAAGGGGTGGAGCACTTGCATAATATTCTAATATAGCTATATTAGAATATATTATTTATATTTAGGAGAAACTAGAGAAGCTGGGACTATGCGGTTTGGTTGCTGAGAAGGGGAAAGGACCGAGTTTTACAGAGCTAGTGAATGCTGGGTGAATGCAGGAGGACAATCCATTAGCTCCTGCAGTACAAAGCTAGGAGAACCCTACGTTTGGCAAGGGGTTGTCTGACAACAGAGGAAAGGAGGGAACTTGTTTAGAAAGCCAGTACTGAACTGGGATGCAGTGGCAGTTGTGGGAGTACACAGTACCCACAAAAGTGCATCAGGCAGATTCCGAGGGAAGAACAGGTATAAAATTAAATCAAAAGATTCAACATGAACGTCGATACCAACAATGGGCTGTGTGGTGCAGTGTATTTTTTTAACTGAAGGGATGTAAACTGTCACGGTGGGTGCATGTGCAAGCAGTAAGGGGTGGGTGGGGGTGTGTGAGTGTGGAGAACCCCAAACCCCTGCAGGAAGTTACTCTGGTGTTGTTCATTAGGGTACTTCTTGCACGCTGCTTTGAAGCATCTCCTGCTGGCCACTGTCACAACCAGAATGGATCATTGATCTGACCTCGTGCAGTAATCCCTAGCTTATATCTTTGTTAATTAAAAACTGCTTTTGACTTGGCTATCTTGTGAATAGAGGGATAAAGAAGAATCAAATAATATAAGCAAGTTATTAATTTAACGTTAAAAACAAAGGAAAGGAGTGGAAAATATATACTCATAGCCTTTTCTTGGAGATAGTTTTCCAGTGCAGTGTAACATAAACAGATTAACTGCAGTGTTTATTCAGTGTGAAAAAGCAGTTCCAAGAGCCCCAGGTGCTTGCCAAGTCCATAATTGTACCTCCTTAAATACTTTCATTACTTGGAAGTACAATAAGAGAAGCAGAGACACATGCTTTCTATTTTCTTGTCAACAAAACACCTCCAAGAAATTAAACTCTATTTTCTCTAGAAATTTTCAGCAAGATTCCCCCCCCCCCATCTTGAATAGGAGGGGGAGAATGCCTCACAGAAGATGGCAGAACACCACCCCCTCGGAGGGATTTCTGCATGCAGAAAGAGGGGCTGAACTGGAACAGTGAGAGGCACTTTTATTAAAGTTTCATTATTGTGGAGACCATTAAAGGCTGCAGCATTTAAACATGGGCCTAGACTCTGTGTCCTACCAACGTTACAGAAAAGAACATCTCTTATTTTCTATTGAGTTTGACTGTGCTGCTGTCGTCACAGCAGAGCTAGACTGAACCAGGAGTCTCCAGAGATCATTTACTCCCTCTCTACACCAGAGCCATCAGTCCTCCAGTATTCAGCAGAGACAGCTCTGAGCATGACCATGTGATGAGGTCCCTCCTGAGCCTCCTGGGTTCTGCTGCCCCCCCACAGCCTCCCCACTCCATATGCTGCTTTTCTTTTGGCTTTCCCTTCCATTTCATTAGTTGGTAAAAAGACAAGAACCTTTCCAAAGTCAGGGGTGAGTGCCTTTCTTCAGCCTTGTCCTAATGTCCTGGGTGGAGCTGTTCTGCCCTCCCACTCAGCTATGGAAAGAAATACTAACCTGGAGTGTGGTTGGAGTGTTCCTTCTAAGTGCATAATGGTAAACTGGACATCATTAAATGCCCACAGGTCATCTGTGGGTAAGCCCTGGTGCAGTCTGATCCACAGCTCTATCCAGGCATTATCAGTCAGAGACTAGGGGCAGAAGTTTTGCTCTGAGGGTTTTACATTTTAAGGAATGCCTTAGTCAAACAAAGCTGTGTTCCTGAGCTGCTCCCTGCTGAATGCCAGCCATGTGCAGTCTAACCCAGCTCTCTGGGGAGAGGCATGTGGCGGGGGAGATTTAGTCTTCATACCAGTCAAAAAAAAGTAGTCAAGTTTTGCTTCAGAAGTTGCATCTGAACACAAGTGTAACAAGAATTGCTCAGCTCACAGTGAGAACAAGCTTGTACAGTTACACAAAATTGTTCTTGAGGAAAGCAGTCTGAATATTTCATTTATTCCACTTATATCCCTTTATCTCTTGAGCCTTGATTACATATATGAAAAGAATTTCCCTCTTTTTTTTTCAGAGAGGTTGTGATGTGCTTTGTTTTCTCTCTCTACAACCAGTTTCATGTTGCACTAACCTGTGGTAATGAGAAGTGTTGCTTGCTCAGTGGTAGGTGGAGGAACGATACCTATCCACTGATCCTAGTAAGAGTTCAATTGTATTGTTATATGATGCTTGGGGAGATACCAAACAACACGTATCTGAAACCTGAAAATTTCTCCTTGCTCACTGAAGAGGGGGTGTCTTTCTGTTGCAGGAACTTAGTTCAGGAGCAAGCCCTGCAGGGACAGCCAAGACGAGGTTCCCGGGGTGTGTTTGTAGGAGACGTCTCCCTGCCCCGCTTCCCACGGAGCCTGGCACCTTGTGATACACCCCAGTCACAGACCTGGGAATGCAAACTGGGAGAGGGCACTTGCCAGGTTGAGTTCCCCAAATTCAACAGCCCTTTTTAACGGCAGAAGAATGTCTGCATTTCCATATCAGTTTAATAGTTTGCCTGTAGATCACATCCCTTCCTATCACAAAGAAATCATTTTATCCTGCTGTGTAATTAATACGCATGTACAGCGTGGCAAACATTTTCCTGTAGACTGCTTATTTTGCCTGTAAATTACAGGAAATCCTATACAATACACCTGGGAGCCCTGCAGCTTGAAATTAGAATACAAACCCTCCCCTCCTCCTCTTGCTTGGCCAGCTTACCAGTCAAATTTCAAACCTCCTTTTTTGTTTGGATGTGTAATAGATTCTGATAGTGACAAACTCACTCACTTCTATTCAGTTTAAATTTAATACACGTTTTAATTCCAAAATGAAACCAGTTTATGGCTCACAGAATTACTACAAAGGGTTGCAACTGCACAGAGGTTTCCTTCCAGTTGTGAATTTTGTTCTGACACACATGCAACATACAAATTTGTAACTAAATCCCTACAGTTTAAGGTATATTGGCAGTAAAATCGATGGCCAAGCCTTTAGTTCTGTGTGATGTCACATCTGTATGAGCCCTGAGATAGCATTAAAACCCAGCAGCTGTTACTTGTTGTAGACACGTAGACTTTTTAAAGGAGGCTCCATATTTTCCCTTCCTTGCTGGTACTCTGTGAATCTCAGGCACAAAAGAGCCCGCCCAGGAAAACGGGGCTGACTGCCAGGGTGTAGTGACCACCAGTCCTCATTAGCTTGGTGCAGACTAATTGCAGCACATTACCTTCATTTCATGTATTTTTGGGGTGTGTGGACAGAGGGTTTTCTGCCAGCACGAGCTGCAGAAACTATCTCCAGCCTGGTTTCTGACCTCCATGCTGCAAAATGTGCCACTTGACCTCTTGCTGTTGAATAGATGCTGCAGTTCAGGAAGGGTACAGGAGTTTGGGGAGAAGATGGCTTGTGGCTCTCCAGTGCTCTGCGAGGTGCTGACTGCTGTGGTGAAAGCTGCTCCCCACAGCACCCTGCCAGGCATAATCCCATCCCTACAGGTGAGAGAGGTAACTCTGTCCCTTTGATGCTCTCTCCTGGCTCTGGCTCCTCCTCTCTCAAACTGGGAATGGCAATTGCATCTGTTTATCAGTACCAGAAACCAGCAAATCTCCATCACTAAGAAGAGCTGTTAACAACAAAAGCAGGCCAAATCCTGCTCTCTGTTTCAGTGGGGTAGATCTAGGTGACCCCAAGGCTCACCCTGCATAGCTGTTGAGCTGCCTCAGGGGGGTGGCAGTTCAAAAAGCACCTTCTCCTGGAAGTGTACCAGGAGTAGGTCTGTATGCAGCATCCCTGGGCAGCTGTGCTTGGGGGAGCAGTCCCAGTGGGTTTATAGACACAGAGGAACTTGGCTGAACACAAAAATCTTCATTGGTGTCTCAGAAAATCAGAAACATAAATGCTCTTGCTGTGTAAGACTTCTGATGCACTGGTGTCATTGGAGGCTGTTACTTTAAATCCATGATGTCACTGTGGAGAAATATGATGTCAGGGCTGTAAAAGAAGGAAATAAAACTTGCTAGAATTCCTTTTCACATTTGGAAGTTTCTGTTTTCCATTGAACAGAAAATAGTCTGTTCTCTTCCCTGTGACCTTCACCTTCTTTATAAGTACCCCTGCCAAGAGTGCTAAGGGTAGACAGGAACCACCATTCCACTTCTCCCTGTGGGAATATAGCTACCTTTTACTACTAGAACTAGTTCTTTCTTTAATGGTTTTGCAGTAAAAGTTAAAAAATAAGAGTGTGACAGAAAAAGAAAGTGGCCTTTTTAACTACTACAAGAGGTATTGAATAGTCAACCAACCTCTGGAATCACTTCTTGTTTTCCATGAAGCTGAGTAAGGAGTGTTATGGAGTTTTTGGGGTAAAGTTTATTGGAACTTCACAGTAGGACTACAAAAATGTGGATATCGTGATTGGTTTTGTTTAATAAGACTCAAGGCTCCTGACTCTACCTCAATTTAAAGTCTTATTTCCCTTTAAATTTTCTCCAGGATTCAAATCTGTAGTTTTTAAAAAAAAAATCATTCACATGAATACAATTTTTTTTTAATCCTGCAGGACACTGTGCACTCAGCTCCAGGAAACCATGTGGCTTCTTGCAGGGTCTTCTAGTGATGTCACAGGTGGCTGGTGTCCTTCTCATAGATCACTTGTCCAAAAGCCTAGCAAATCAAAAGAGAGTTTGAATCAACACCAAAAGCTATAGATCCAGACTGTGCCTTTTTATCTGCAGTTTTGATTTGGGTGGGTAGTTGCAGAAAGGTAAATATTGGTTTGGCTTTCAACTACTTCCTCTTCTGGTAATGATGTAGTCGCTAGCTTTGAATTTTTGGACTCTTTCCATCCTTTGACATGACAATGGCTCTCAGCTCTCACCAGGAGTGAAAAAAGCAATTAGGAACAGACAAAATGACTTAAGCTCCCATTAGGCTTAAACCTAGCCTGGGCTTAGGAGTGAGTTTGTTGAATTGCAGTCTTTTCCTTTATTTCCTCTCCATGTATTTTCTTTCTGGCTATCTCCTCTGAGGCCACTGGTTCTGCCACTGGAAACAGGGATATTTAAAACAGTAAGAAACAGGTAGTGAAATTTAAGAACTGCAGACAAGCCACATTTGGTGTGTCCGAGAGCCCCAAATAAAGGTTGATATTTCCTGAGCTCATCTGATCCAAAGTCAAAACCTTTTGGTCTTGTCCTTTGTTAATTCTTACGTTCCTTTGGTAATGCTGAAAATGGACTAGTGTTTAATCACTGTTTACTGTCCTTTGTCTGAAGGATTATTTCAGACATGGGCATGATACAGCTCTACTGAAAAGGTGGTTGAGTCAAAAGTACCTGTGGTCAGCACCACAATATCCTCTGTTTTGGGGTGCTGGCAGTTCAGATCACTGTTCTGGAGCCCCACCAGACCTCCTCCACTTAGTGGGAGCAGTTTACAGCTGCTGACTCAAGGACTGACAGGACCTGCCTCCTTACAAGGGATGTTCTCACATAAGTGCAACCAAGTTTTGCATGGTGTGTTTGACATCAGTTCTTTCAGACAGCCTTTCAGTGCCCTCTGCTAAGCCTCTCAGATGTTGTTATTGATGGAGACAAACTTTTGCTCATAGGTTGGTCTTCTTCCTGACTGGCTGGTACTCTTCAGTCCCTGACACCACACCTGCCTCAGACTGCTGGTGAGGCCATGTACTCAAGCTTTGACCCTACCCCAAAATTTCACCAAGTGTTGAATTCAGTCCTGATTTAGAGCTGCCACTGGAAAGGGAACGGCCTGGGTTGCGTTCATCCAAGGAAGAGAAATTAGCAATTAACGACAGAAAACCCTGAGACAAAGCATGCATTGCTTAAGAGGGGTTCAGGTGTTTGGTAAGCCTTGTTCTCACGCAGGGTTTTGAGGCAGTGTTTCAGACAGAGCTTCTTTGATGATGCTGTGAATGTCAGATTAAAAGGACAAGTAAAACAAATATTTTTTTCTATGTGTGACTGGTTAGATTATCTTGTTTAAAATAATACTTTTATCATCTAGCTATTTTTCTAACCAGCCTAGAAATGCCAGAGGCTCAGCAAGCTTGGCAGTTCTGGTAGGTGAAAGAATCGCGATAGGAGTGGATATTCCCAACCTCACACAACTCTAATTAAGAGTAATTCTTGGTAATGGACTTTGGCTCCAGGCTAAATAAATACCACTCCTGAATATTTTTCTTAAATCATGCAGGACTGTGTTAATTGAAACTCTCACATCTTCTTCTAGATTGAATCCAACTCCATGTTCTCCAATTTCTGTCGTCTTGTGTGTGTTGCTGAAGTGCATCTGCTAACAGCAGTGTAATTAAAGGCATGGCTGTGCTACCTTTCAAATCTTTTGTCACAGGGGTCATGTATTGTCTGGCCTCCAAAAACTGTTTTTGAGCTGCAACATAGCATGCAAAATTGCTGCAAAAATAACATCTTTGTTTTACCCATTGAAAATAATAGCTCTCTCTAGTCCTTTCTGAGGTATCAGCTGCAGCTGTACCTGCTGCAGGATTTCAGAGGACAGGAGTAAAGTGCATTTAATATTAACATCACTCTGCAACTTTCAGAGGGCTGAATTTGTAGGCCCTCAGGTTTTCCTCAGGCCAGCTTCCTTTTAGGGTTTATTTCTCAAGAAGGGGAGGAGGCAAACTGACTGAAAAGTGGCTTTGATTGTAAGACTTTAGATGAATGGCAAGCTGAGAGGAGAGGGACAGCTGAGACCAGCTCCTCAACACTGCAGACCACTGTTGGCATTGGTAAAGCTGTTGTTTCTCTTTTCTTCCTCTCTTGGATGAATTTTAACTTCACTATATTGCTGCTGAGCATCCCTAAAGAACCCCTGGTGACAAGGACAACTTACAGTATGTTCCCAGCCGAGTGCAGGGACACAAGGAAGCACAGTGATGGTAGGTGGAGAAGGCTGTGAAGGAAAGGCAGCAATGTCAACCTTTGCTCCACAAAATGCACCAAGTGCACACATGCAGAAGGCTGGTGCCTTTGGACAACAAAAGGGAAGGGAAGAATGACAAGTCTTGCCAAGCAAGAGAGGACAAAATCCACCAGGAAATTAGCAACATTCTCAGGTTTCTGGTAGTAGTTGCCAATAGAGGTGGGGGAAAAAATGCAGAAAGAACTTAAGTGTGCTTAGCACAGGATTCTTAAAAAAAAAAAAATAGGGTCAGGTTTTCAAAGGCACAGGCAATGCCTTCCTCATCTCAGTTTTACAGACACACATTGCCCCACAGCCACTGGCACATGCAGATCTGGTTTTGTGCTTACAAGAGCAGTGCCAGACAATGGTGAGCTGCACGTGGGTGGTGTGCCACCCTAGGGTAGCACTGGCGTTTGGCCATCTACCACCTTGGTGCCCATAAAAATTCTGGAGGCAGATTTTGCTCCCGGAAGCCTGTCTCTCTTGTGCTCTTTCAGAACAAGAAATCCAAAGAGCAGGTTGGTCTCTGAGGAGGTTCTAGCAACAGAAAAATTGGCTTATGACACAGGGATTCCTTTAACCATGCAGTTCAACGCCACCAACAGTCCTAGGGGTCATCTGGGAGAAACTGGACATTTCTAGGGCTGCACACAGGACAAATCTGGCCTCCCAGATTGAGGGTATGAAGGAAGTCACCATGGCTTTGCCTAGCTCCCTCTTACACATGTAACACAGCTGGAGCACAGGATTCAAACCAGCTCCTTAGCATTAGAGGTGATGATTTTCCATCTAGGCCCCAGCCAGCACGAGAAGCTGCAGAATAACGGGGGCTCTTGTGTGGACACCCGAGTGCCAGGCAGGGCAAGAAGAAGTTCAGGATACTGCTTGAAGCCAAACTCCAAACTTCCTTGCTGTATTGAGTTCAAGTCAAACACTGACTGGTGTTTGATCAGAAAGTGGGCTGCTTTTTATTATTATTATTTTTTAGTATGGCTTAATTCTGTTGAAATTATATTGGGGGTTCAGTAACCAGTGGCTTGAAAATTAACTGAATTATAAAAGCTGAAATGTTGCTCGCAGCATCAGTTAATGACAAGGTCACCACCACTGTCATATTCAAAAGAAGTGTCACACTTGAATGAGGCTGAGATGGCTGCACTGTCCCATGGTTCCAGGTAGAGAAAATGAAGCAAGGGCTCCTTGGGTACTGTTTTATCCCATGTTTGAATCAAAAGCATTCTTTTTTCAGCTCATTTTGGGTCTGCTGTGTTCCCTCAACATATGGACTCCCTAGATATTAAGCCGTAACATGGAAACTTTGGGGGCTGGGAATTACGGATCATGAATAGATTGAAAAGTCCCACTAAGTGCTCCCTTGGGTTGTTTGTGTAAAGATTAATTTTTGTTGTTTCTGCCTTTACAAAAATCAAGTATGTCTAGAATTATTTTTGTCCTGCAGGCTACAATAGAGATCAGACTGTTGGTGTGCCCTGTGCAGCAGCACGCAAACGCAGAGAGAGGCATCTCAGGAACCAATTCAGAGAGGTGGTGTTAATGGAAGGGGGGAAGTGTAAGAGATCCTGCTGGAGATACAGGAGAAATTAACTGTTAAGTTCTCGATGTTTGCACACTATTTAATTTAAAGCTCTGACTTTATAACTTGGTTTAAATCAAACCAGAAGATAATGATATTGTGCTTGACCCGTGCTAGCAACGTCTGCGAGAGCAGGATTAGTGCTGGCATTGTTCAGCTGGTGACAGAGGAACTAAGGGAGGACATTACTCAGCGTCTACTCTCTTATCAAGCTTGCTGTTCAAGCTACACTATGAGGCTGAAATGAAGCAGCACTGTATTTGTCTGATGTGGTTTTGTTAAAATGAATTAGTGGCACGTTCAGGAAAATAAGAGTCTTTTCAGTACTGAAGCCATACTCTGAGCCCAAAACAAGCCTCAGCCAGAATTAGGGCACGCACCTTGTTGGGAGCAAACTGGAACAATAACCCAGCTAGTGAATCTCTGATAGCTCCCCAGGCTGCTTCAGCACAAAAACCATCAAGGTGCTTTCACTGCCCATTTCAGTTACCAGCAAATAGGTGGTAACAGTCATCTGGAGGGCCTTAAAACCTTCACCCACACCAGCTATTTGCAGAGTGAATGTGTCTCCATGTCATCTGACTGAAGGAGGTCAATGCTCTTTGCTTTGCTTCCCCCGCCGCTCGTCCCGAGGTCTTATTTGTGTGAAGCCCTCTGTGAAGCTGTATCTGACAGTCTGTATAAAACCTACCAGCTCATCTCCCTTTCCAAACCTTTTTGGGACACCAGCATGCAGACAGATGTTATCAGACCTCTCAGATGAGTGTCGGGTAGCAAGAGCCATCTGAAGGCAATGCTGTGGCAGAGTCTCACCACAAGTTTGGAAAGGTCTAAGAAGCTTCATATAGACCCTGAAGGTGAAGCTGAGAAAATGGTCAGTGAGGATGAGCCAGAGCTAGGAAAAGAGATGAGCAGCAGCCTCAGAAGAGAGGAGAGACTATGGGAAGGAGATGACAGAATAATAAAACACTGTTTAGGTACCAAAGACTGAGGAAAAACGTACTTTGAATAGGGAAAAAAAAGTCTGAGGCTTGGAGCTGAAATGGTTGAACTTTAGAAATTTTGCTGTTTGTTCTGAGAGTTGCAGTGGTGAACGTTCAAGGCAACTTTAGCTGAATACTTTGTTGGACCTTCACAGTATCCTGCTAAAACGACAGAATAATAAAACACTGTTTAGGTACCAAAGACTGAGGAAAAACGTACTTTGAATAGGGAAAAAAAAGTCTGAGGCTTGGAGCTGAAATGGTTGAACTTTAGAAATTTTGCTGTTTGTTCTGAGAGTTGCAGTGGTGAACGTTCAAGGCAACTTTAGCTGAATACTTTGTTGGACCTTCACAGTATCCTGCTAAAACCATTGAGATTTCTACCCTGAAGACCCTGTGTATTTATTTACATGTCGTCTTTCCCTGTTA
>NW_008605139.1:11575-50073 GCF_000691845.1 Merops nubicus | reverse complement strand
TTTTCAGTCTTCTCCATGATGTGAAGTACTTCTCCAGGCTGGGAGCACCTCAGAAACTCATTTAGCAAGGTGCCAGGGTTGACGTGGTTGAACATCTACTGCCACCCATTTTCATGTTTGCAGCATTTTCAGTGGGAGGGAGCAAGGTCAGCACGATTAGAAGATCATGTGCTCTAGAAAAGGAGCCAGACAATATAACAAAAGAGACTTTTACCCTAATAATAGTAATAATATTATTATTAATAACAACCAGTTATTTAGCTGAAAAATCCTGTTAATGCCGAATAGAACAATTGCATTTAGTCTTTATGTAAACTACTTGGGTTACTGTTAACTGTTCATTTGTGCATCTCAGAGGGCTGAACATTTCAGCCTGCCATGCTAAAACTGCACATCTGATTTATCTAACCATAACTAAAGTGCAGAGCTGGGGTGGGAGTGTCCCCGGCGAAGGTGAGAGCCCCAGCACCTCAGCAGCAGAGCTGTTTCTTCCAGCAGACAAATGCATTTAAAACTGGCTGTCTTTCCTGTTGCTATCTGCTGCCCTACCCATTTTTGTGAAGAGCTGTAGGTTCAGCTTTATCTAGATTTTCTCTGAGCTTTTGCAAGGAGGAGCTATTGCTGTAAGCTGAGAAGCGTTAGAAGCTGCCCCTTGTAGGATAACAAAGTGCATCTTCAAGTAAAGAATTTGGAAGATTTGGGCTCATAAATTGTTTTTATCTGAACTCTCCAGTCCACACAAGCCAATATTTTTTCATGTTCAGTTACTCTCCAGACAGGTATATGGTTGCAGTTCTCAGGCTTATAAAGGAAACACAGTATGCAGTGCGCCGAAAAGGGGTACAGCAGAGGCAAACAAATCCAAACCACGTGTGCAGGCACGGGTGTGTGTGCAAGCCTCTATGTCTGTGCAGATATTTATTTGCTTCTGAACCTGTGTTTTTTCACGAGGGGTTCAAATTTGGTCAAATCACGACGTGAAATGCGGAAGGTGAGCTTGGCTTCAGCTGTAAGCAGGATCTGCGTGTCTGGCAGTTGCCAAATACATCAGGGAGCTTTCTCTGCTTGAGATCAGCTCTCTTCTTCCTCATGGACAGGGAGCTAGAAATCACAATAAGAACCCCTTCCACTGTGGAGTTTTTCTGGGTAGTCTCTCCATAGTTAATAAATGAGTTGGGCTTGATGGGAGCCTGTTACAGTGTTTTGGTTTCCAGGCCGCTTGGGGCCCAGGGCTGCATTCTTCTTGTTCCCTAGACTCCCCTGGAACTCAATGGGAGGTGTGGGTGAACAAGATCAGACCCCTCGTCTGCAGACACTGAAGCCACATGCAGCCTCCAGTGACCTCCCTCGCTTTCCACAAACACTAAATTCATTGCTAGTTTTAAAAAAAGTGAGGCACTTCAGCTTCTTTTCAAAATAGAGAGAAACAATAGGGCACACTGTAGTGAGTTCCAAGTCTTTTATCTTTCTACAGATTCAACCACAGTATTGATTCTTTATTGACCTAAACTGTCCTAAGCGTGGCTGTGGTTTTTTCTCATATAGTCTATGGGAGAGTTAAGGCAGCTACTACTTTAATATTGATTTTTGTGAAAAAGGTGCAGGAAAGGGGGCAATTTGTGTCTGCAGTTGCTCTTCACTATAAAAGATACCATTGTTAGGAGCTTATAGCATTATATCAAGGGTCTTAATCTGTAGCAATCTTTTTTTACAACTTAGAAATAGGCTTGGGCAAATGTGTTATTGGTGTTAATGATATTTTGAAGTGAAGAAAATTTGTCAGCCTTTCCAAGTAAAATGCTCAGCTTAACCATTTGAGAGCTTGACAGGTTTGTTACATCTGTTTGCAGGAATTATATCTTTTGTTCCCCTGGAAAAGAAAAAAAAAGAAAGAGAAAAGAATATCCTTTTGAATAAACAGAGATAATAATGTTATCTGAATAAATCTTTAATAAATTGAAATTATTACTGCAGGCTTAAATAAGCAGTAAGTTTTGACAAGAAGGGCATTATCATCTAATTATACTTACTTTATGAAAGAGAGGGGCAAGGGCCAACCTGTGAGCTGTCTAAACCCCAGTAATAGAGTGATCCCCTCTGCAGACTGAAGCAGGAGCCATCAGACAGCACTGAGACACAGCCAGCAGGCTGGGAAGTGCTGCTGGACCCCGACTGCCACAGACACCCCCCCTCAGCTGGGGCAGGGGCTGCCCGAGCGCGGTGCTGGGTGCCTGGAGGAACCCTGCCCCGGGTGCTCTCTGGTATCCCCAAAGGCTTCTGTCATTATCAGCCAGTCACTGCTGTACCTTACCTCCTAGGGGCTCAGTGTGAGGCTCCGCATGGGCCTCTGCAAACTGCTGTAAGGGTGTAGCTGGGAGGTAAATGGCCATCTTCCTGTGGGCACCTGCTTGGCTAAGAACACTTCAGAAATTCCAGGACGACGCCTGCTAGCTGCTTTCATAGAATCATAGAATCATTTAGGTTGGAAGGGACCTCCAAGATCATCAAGTCCAACCATTGAGCCATTAGGGCTCTAAAGGCCTCTGCTAAAACAGATCAGAATCTGTCAGGGTTGGAAGGGACCACAAGGATCCCCCAGTTCCAACCCCTCTGCCATGAGCAGGGACACCTCCCACTAGATCAGGCTGCCCAGAGCCTCCTCCAGCCTGGCCTTAAAGACCCCCAGGGATGGGGCCTCAACCACCTCCCTGGGCAACCCATTCCAGGGTCTCACCACTCTCCTGGGGAAGAACTTCTTCCTCACATCCAGCCTGAATCTGCCCACTGCCAGCTTTGCCCCATTCCCTCTAGTTCTGTTGTTACTCGATATCCTAAAAAGTCCCTCCTCAGCTTTCTTGTAGGCTTTATTGGTGTAGAGCTCATATTCTGCTCTTAGTCTGATCCACTGTGTTGGACTGTAAAGAGCTGTGCTTACCAAAATGCTTTTCTTTATGTATATACAAGCCATGGGAGAAGCTACATACATTAGGTAAAGTAAATCAAAAGTATTCACACCCTCTCTCGATGTGTTATGTGTGAGCTGGTACGTGTGGTGCTTCTCTAATACCTAATACTTGATTTTTTTCCCTTACAGAGAATCAATAAACAGAAAAATCATTGTCTGCTAATGTCCATAATCTTTTTGAACGTTTGATTTGTTTGGGAACAAAGGTTGACTTGTTTAAAACCTCCACTGGCTGCATTTATTTCACAGAAGGCAAAAAAAATTTGATCAAAATAATCTGCCAGAATTAAGGAAGTAGCAGAACTCTTGCTTGTCTTAGGTAACTTGGATTTGGAAGTACGCTCTCCACAAATCAAATCTCTTGTGTGCATACACATAGTTTTGTTTTGCATATATATATAAAATATTATATTTTAAAACTGTTAATCTAGGCCCTCTCCTGCATGTATTTATGATACATGTTTATTCATATGCACCTGACTACTACATATGATTTTTTTCCCCATTAGAATCTCGTCTCATTTGGCATTCAGGATATTTTATGGCTGAAACACTGTGCAGCAGAGATGGGCACTGTCCTTAATCCTCTCAGTCACTTTTGGCTCCTCCTTTGTAGACCTGCATCATTTTTGGTCACCCTGTGGAAGGGGGCACAAAACCCTAGGAAGCTTGAGGGCAGTAAGAGAAGCACCCAGCCCCATCAGAAGGCCACAAGGGTGCAGGGAGGGACCCTGTGCTTTGCAGGAATGGCACGTGAATGAGGGCAAAGCATCAGGAGGTGGTTCTGCAGCAATTCACAACAAAGATAAGGGATGCAGGCAAAGTAAGGACTTTTCCTCTATGTCTTTTAAAAAGAGCTCAACAGGTCCCGTGGAATTATTCCAAACCAGTGCAGTTTGTGGCACATGTTAGGCAGCTATGTTCTGAACACAAACTCTCAAACTTACTGGTGTTGTAGGGATGGAAATGGCCTAAAATGCTTGTGGCACAACCCTTAGTAAGAGGGAGGGCTGCAGCCTCACTCCCCACCTGAGGTTCCCATAAACATGTCACATCTCACTTTGCCTTACAGGACTTTCAGAGGGCTAAAAATAGAGGCAACACATATGGATGTGTGCTGGGGATGTGGCTGGTTTTAGTTTCCATTCCTCTGTCACAAGGGCCAGGCAGCCTTTTGCCTTTACACACGGGCTGGGGCCAGTCATTCTTGGCACAAATGAGAGCGGTTTGGTAAAAACTGTGAACAGGAGGGTCCTTAAAAAAGAGATGTTCAGACGTTTTCAGCTGAAGGAATTGAAGATGCCCTACAGTTATGGTACACACAAGGTGTAAATTTGCCTAGGTGTTGATGCTCTGATGTTTCCCTTCATGCTCCTTTTATCATTTTGTATATCACTCCCTGTAACGTGCCAACACTGTAACTGATACAACTTCATGTCTTTATTTCACTCGTGCCAGCAAGCTGAACAAGTGGGATGAGGTTACATTAAATAAGAGGGAGATTACTAGAGAGGGAGATTTTAGGAGTCCACAAAACCCAAGAGCAGCAAAGAATCTGCGACATGAGAAGTTCTCCACGTGAAAGAGTGCTCAGAGCACAAAGTTCTCTCTCCCCTTGGCACAAATACATACAGTCAAAAATGACTCACTGTGAGTCAGAGAGAGGAGGTTTTATTTACACCACAGAGCCTGGAAATAACATTTCCACTGATTCTATTCTGTTCAGCAATTGTGGGTACCAGCAAAAGGCTGTTAACACTTCTGTATGAATCAAATTTTTAAAAATCACTCCGCCCTTCAATCAGAAATGTTTTCTCACTTCTGTGAATTAACCTACAGAACTGGCACATGAAATAATTTGTTTCAGTATCTATTACTGAATATGTTTTGGCCTGGATCCATAAAAGCATTTAGGAGCCTGAGTTGCACTGAAATCACTGAACAGAGGGGGGAAAAAAAAAAAGTGTGTTATTCCTGGATACTACAAGTGTCTACAGCACATTGCTCTTTTCTCTGGGCAAATTTCAGAACTAGGACTGCACAGCTAGGCTTTGCAACTGTGCTTCAGCTCTTTCTGGCTGGTGAAAGGAGGCATCTGCCCAAACATTCACGAGATATAGTGCTTGGAGGTCCTTGTCTGCTGGGCACTGCATGATGTATTCTCTGTCAGGAGAGCAAAGCTGGTAGGAGAAAAGTAGCACTTGATCTGACTGTGAGTATCATGAGACTGAATTACCCCAGTATAAAACACACTCTTTTACTTTGAGAGGGGAAGGAACAGAAATGTATTCATTTTTTATAGTATAGATACATTTCTGATAGAAAGAAACCATTTCTTGGTGAACTTTTTCCTCTAGTTAAGCATCTGAGCCTTTGAACAAGATTTTGATAGACATTTTGTTGCCATCCCTCCCAGCCTTCCGTGACCTCCAGCTCCCCATGCCACCATCTTGTAATAGCAATTTTGCACGATGGCCAGTCCAGCTCTCTTTGAATGGGTGATCTACAGGTGGTCAGGTCACCTTCTCATTTCTCAACTCCTCCAAGCCTCTGTGGGAGTGTCAAGGTGAATTTGTTGTTTGAATTTGTGCCCTACAGGAATTTGTACATTCATTGGTGGAACAGGATGTCTTTTTTTGTCCTATTCTCGTACGTATGAACACTTGACAATTATTTTTTCCAAACAAAATACCCTGTTTGGGGCAAACATTTAGGATGTGTTAAGATGCCAAGGGTAAAGAATGGGTGAAAAGGTGTGATGTCTACAAAGAGAGCCAGCCTACAAAGCAGTTACTCACGAGAGTGGCCAAGGTAAATAAGACACTGCTGAAACTGTCTTAGCCCCCCCAGTCCTCCTGTGTGGGTTTATATATGCCAGCAGAGCCAAGTTAACCTTAATTGTGTGTTGTTTAGCTTGGCCATAAATGGCTACCCCTGTTGGTAACTTGGCTCTGACTGTAGGTATCACACCTTTCCACCACTGACCTTGCTTGTCTAAATTGTTTTCTTAATGCGTATTAAAGGTTTTTGATCTTGTTTAATATCCTAGGGGTTTTTACAGTAGAAAATATTACAAAAAAAAATATTTCTGCTGATAGAAAGACATATTTTAACAGAAAATGCATTACATTTTCAATGGCTAGACAGGTCAGTGGGTTTTAAAGCCTGGATCTTTTGGAAGGAACTAGTGCCAGAAAAACTCACTAAAATTTGATGTGCTGTTTTTTTTCAGCATGTGCATTGGCAAAGAGAACAGGAATCCAACCTTGCTGCCATTCTTAAATGAGAAAAATATTTAAACTGTAATAACTGATCAATAATTCTTATGTTCCCTTCAGCATCATGTTTCTTAATAGTGGCTTTAATATGTCAACATTTTTTCTCACAAACCTCTGAAATTCTGAGAGGATGAAGTGTTTCTCTTTTTGAAGGTAGCACGTGAAAGCCATGTCCCATTTAATTCCCTTTTCTGATGGTTTTAAGTGCACATTTTGTGTGGTGGAAGTATTAGAATTGCTGGTTGACAGAAGGTTTTTCTCAGTCGTGTGGGTTTGGTGACTCCAGGTGTATTGCTGCCCACAGCAGCAGTGGCACACACAATCCTGGGACTTGGCCCAGTTCTTACAGAATTCAATCGAAGGGCTTCTGTTGACATCAGTGGATCAGATCTTCCGTGAGGAGAGCGAGGAGTAATTATTTTCTGCATGTGGGGTGTCTCATCAGGAATTACACAGTTGTGAGGAGTTTGTCCTGGTGGTGAAGTTTGCACCTGAGTTTCCATTATAACTCTGATTTTGTCTCATATTTGAAAATCCTCAGGAAGGCCACACTGGACTAAGAGGAGGAGGTTTTTTCATCCCATGAGATACAGGTTAGGTGGTCTTGGAACCGTTCCCACTAAAGCAGGGGACAGTATTACAAAATCCACTACCATTTGTACTAATTAGCAACTTTGCTGACAGCCTCTGGTGAGTAACTCATTACTGTCTATTTGTGTGCTTGGCTTATAAATCCCCTAACAGCCAGACTGTGGGCACTGTTGTAGTACAATATTGTTGTGGTATAAGACCTTTTTCTTGAGCATTAGCGTGTCTCTTCCTTTCTCCATGCATAGTGCTTGAAGTATAAGTAGGTCAGTGGCATGGAGACACAGCCCCTAAGTAAGAAGGGCTTCCAGTATTTCCTTTTTTCCCCCTCTTTTGGACCTGAAGCAGAGATGAATAAAATCTGTTCGTTTCTGGCACCACTCTTGCTGATGCTGCTTGTTTCTCAGTGCATTTTAAATTTTCTCTGATTCAACCTTCACCCTTGCTTGTGGGCATGATATCACATATTTTAGCATGGTTTTTCTCCTTCTCTCCCTATCTGTGTTAGTCAGGCCTGTTGGAATTTTGAAGTACTTTTGCCACGATACAACAAGAATGTTCTTTTTCAATTTCTGTAGGTAGATTCTGCTATTCAGTGATTTCCCCCCCCTGTCCTTTATCATAGGCTATGCCTTTTCCATATGGTAATGAATCATTCCCCTAGGAGGAGTATCATTTGCTCAGCTCAATGGACTTCTCACAATGCAGATACATGCATTTCTTTCACCTATCATTTTGATTTTAGTTTTCCTGCAATTTATTGGCTTCAGTCTGTCTTTTCTTTGTGATCTGTCTCTAAAGCTTCCTTCCCAGCTCTGGAAGGTATCTCCAACGACACTGAAGTCTGTGCTGCCCTGATGGCATACCTACATTTCTGCCTTTCTCTGGAGGTGTTATCTACATATTCAATTTAGTCACATCCACCATACCCTCTCCAGATTCCATTTAGTGTCTATCCTGAGCCTATAATCTGGTTTGGTTTTCTCCAACTTGTCTATTTAGAAATAAAAGTGCTGACAATTCTCTGTCCTGTGAAAATATTGTTGTATGCCTAGTGAAATAAGGAGAATGAGGATGAACAAACACCTCTTAAGCATGGGCTTGGATGACACAGCACAAACAGGAAGAAGCCTCAGTTCTACACAGCAGATTCTGCTTTTTATTTATACAGTGATTTGCTGATATGGATGTGCCAGAATGAAGGTATGGTGGGTTTTTTTGCCAGCATTATCTGTCTTGTTTAAATAAGCTTTTGCACAAGAGCTGAGATGGGCTGAGGGTTAAACGAGCTGGCTGCAAACCAGAAGTCCTGTGTTCCTTCCTTTACTTCGGGGTCATTGTGAGATTTTGAAGCAGTCACTTGGATATTGCTTTCTGTCATTCTCAAAACAAGCTGCCTCTTTTCACCTGCTGCATGGTCTGGTGCTGGGACGGACCCTGGACTGTGGCTGTGAGGAGTCCTCACCTCTGGCACCCACAGGAGCAGGTTTCAGGGCACTGTGAACCACGTTTGTCAGATGCCTGGACATTACTTAAGAGCTCTTTGGATGAAAGAGAAATTATTATTAGGAAACAGTTTTGATGCCTTCAAAAAATAACTTAGGACTGGCACCGGATTCTTGAAAATAACAAATGACAGAGATTTTCCTTAAGGTTCTCCCCATGGGTTTGGCTGGATGGGTTTCTAATGAGCAGGTCTTTTATTTCTGGGATATTCTGTCTCTCCCTGCCACAGTTATTCATGTGCAAGTCCTAGAGCCAAATTCTGCCCTGAGATGCATGTTTGCTTCTCCCTTTGACTTTCTTGAAAGCTGGAGACATTTTTCCTAAACCATCATTTGGCCTCCAGTTGTACTGTGGTCATATTTGTCTGTCCAAAATGACTGTGGCTCTCCATTTATAATCTTGTAATTTGTAATCTTTATTGAGATACTGCTGTGGTTTTTCTTTCATTACTGGCATCTTATTGTAATATTGATTTTTTGTTAAATGGAACTGCATTGGTAATTTTGGCTGGCAGCTCTTGTTTTTGCTTTCTTTTGTACACTTTTTGAGGGTGGGAGAGTGTTCCCTGCACTATATTGAAGCTGATTTCTTCGATCTGACTCTGGCGTTTTGTCTGTCTAAACAAATTTAATTTTTGCCTAATCTATCGATGCAGTTCCCAGTCACTCTGGTATCTAGGCACTAAATTATAGCCCTCTTCTGAGTGTTTTCTTCTTGTAACGATGCTAACTTCCCTTTTGAGTGAGTGACCTAGTCATTGTCATGCTTTTGTAAACAGTTTCTTCTCTACCTATCGATTTTGGTCTAACATTAGCGACCACCCACTGTTCCAGACTGGGAGAGAGGATAATTGTTATACAGGCATCCACATGCATACAGACAAACCCATACACCTGCTCTCAGGCTGGACATCTTCTTCTGCAGTTTAATTCTCATGGAGGGCTATAACTAGTGGGTCTCACCGGGCCTGGGGCAAGGCTGAGCCTGGAGACAGGCTGCCCTGAGCACTCAAGGCACCAGGAGAGTGTTATGCATCTGTTTGGAGAAGTTGTGTAGCACTCATCAATGAAAGGAGCCATATGTGGAGAGTGAGGTTCCTGTGCTGTTGAGAGGTGGTGCTGGCCTGCAAAATAGCTATGGAGTGACTTATAGATGTTCCTGGCTCTCCCACACCTCCACTTCCTGATATCAGAACCCACCACGGTGGTATCTGGAAACCTCTGCAGTTGGAAATGCAAGTGTCCATGCCCTGCTTGCTTGCCCCTCTCTTTGGGAGGTGAGGATGAGGGTGGTGCATCCCTGGGTGCCAGATGGTTCTCTGGAAAGCATCAAGCCAGCCACCGCTGCTGGGTTTTTGGTTAACAGACCTGGACAAGAAAGTGATTCACAGACTACAGATTTATTGTCAATTTTGTTATGCTTAAGGCAGGCAGTAATTTCAGTTTTCACTGCCATTAGCTAATAATAGTAATTAATTAGTAAATTGTGCCGTTGGGATCTCAGGGTGAACTAACAGCGAAAATGTAAATTAAAAAAAAAAAAAAAAAGGCCACTAATGTTTCTGAGTTTCCTACAGAAATTGAGGGTTTGTGTCTGTCCCATCCCTCCAAACTGAATTTCTGAAGAACAACTTCCATGGCCTGCAGCACTGTCTGGGAAGTATCTGAAGCCAAATGAGAAGGTACACCAAAAAGTGTCAGAGAGGTGCTAGGAAATGAAGGGAGGAGCAACAGAGAGCTGTGTTACTGTGCTAGCAGCTGGAAGAACAGGGCTGAAATCTGCCCTGGGAGAGGCTTCAGCCTTTCCCCAGATGATGGGGGAAGTCTCCTGGTCTCAGGTGAGGAGTGTGACATGAGGGTCCCCACTGGCAGCCTCTGCCCCACGCTCCCTCCAGTCCTCTGCCATATGCCTTCCACAGTGCCTGGGCCTCCACATGTGCCATCCATGGTGCTAAGGTCTGAGCTCACTCTTATAAAGAACTGCTGAGTGAATCAAAGCTGTATTCACTTTTTTCCTCCCTTTTCAGGTTCTGAAAGTCTCACATTAAAGGAGGAGGGCAGGGGAGGTGTTTTGTTGTTTGGGTTTTTCCTTGATTTTACTGACTTCCCAATAAGGAAGTTTTGGATGTAACACTAAGAAAGAAGAAAACACAAAGATAGATCCTGAGTTTTCAGTTCAAGGTCATTTTGAACCCTGTCTGTGCCTGCAAAAGAAAGTGGGGGAGAAAAGAATTAAAAAATGTGAATTAGGCTGAGTCATTTTCACTATGAATTGTTTGCAGCTGTCAGAATCAGATCTACATAGTTCACTATAGCTCAATTTCCTTTCCGAGTTAATAACACATTGAACAAACATACTCTACTAGACTCCTTTTTTTTTTTCTTTCAAATAACCTCACAGTGGATCTGCATTCCTAGTATAAAAATGTCTCTATTAGCTTGGGCTATTTATAGAACATTAGAGGGCTGAAAGATAGTTAAAAATTAATCGATTACCATCAAATAACAGACACTAAAACTCAGTGTATGAAATGCCTTCTCCTACTGAATAAATTAATAGCAGGAGGAGAAATGTACAATCCTGATTTACAGGCTGGCCAGATTCAATTTAACACTCTCCAGTGCAGCTCATCAGCATTCAGAGCAGCACAGTTCAGGTGGCACTTTGAGCAGCTGACCTGCATCCGAGGGGAAGGCAATATTCTTTGCAGGGAGGACACAGAGGGTTGAGGTGCCCAGCTTCAGCTGGAAGACCTTTGGAAGAACCAGCTCCTGAGGTCTGATACCTGCTGCTGAATGATTCCTCTTGACCTGTCCAAAGGTGGCATTGGGGATTCGTGGATAAAATTATTCTGTCTGCTATCTCCATGCCATGATCTTTTCTTTCTGTTGAAATAATTAAAAGCAATAGTGGGGAAGTGGCACCACCTCTGTGTAAGAGGTAAAAAACTTGTGTAAAACATAATATTAAGATGCTTCTTTAATAATCTTATTTGGAATAGCAGAGTGTTGCTCTGGCCTTTATAATCTGTGCCTGTAATCATGCCATGGGTTGTGAAGGGAAAGAAAATATTTTATGAAACCAGCAAAAATAACTGTGGAGGAAAAAACCTCAAACCTTCAGGAACACAAGTCGTGCTTCAAGTGGGAAAGGAAGCAACAGAAGAACTTAGTTCCAAGACTGCTGCTTCTGTATCATATCTGAGGCAGGGCTTGTGTCCCCCAAAGCCTCTCTGTTTCTTGTAGGAGTGCCAGTGTCATAAATGATCCTGTTTCCCTGTGGGGTTTGCCCTTTTGCCAAGGTGTTATTTCAAGCCATAGGTTTGACTGTGGGCAGGGTTTGGCTGAGGGCAGGGCTGCCTGATGGAGGCTTATCACTTGCAGGTTCCACAGGAGCTTTGCACCAGGATGGGCAGAGCCCAGGATGCCTTTGATGATGCACTGATGTGTCTGCACAACTCAGGTTGTGCTAATTTAGGGATGGAATGATTTTTTGTGACTTGTGGTACATCTAAACCTAGGGTAGTTTGTTATCACACCTTCAGAGTGCCTACGATGGGCCTTCTGTTTTAGACATAACCTACAGGGAAGAAAGGAATTTGGTTAAATAAAGAACAGCTTCTAAGACAGGATGGTGAGTTTAACATCTGCCCCTGTTGATTGCTGACAGACTGTAACATACAGCTTACAATGTAGGGGAAGTCTTTATTTCCTCTTTTATTGTGGAATATGCACAGTGCCAAGCAAAGGTGACAGTTTTGTGTGTCAAAACAAAGGTAGAACCGCACAGCCTTTGAAACATCAAACTTGGATGGAACACGAGGATTTGGCATGGCTTAATTTGGGCTTTATTAATGCCTTGGGGGGAGAGGGATGGAAGAAAGATTAGGCAGATCAGAGCTTTAAAAGTCATAGATCATGCGTTTAATAGCTCTAATTCTTAAATACTTGAAGGGTTTCATAAAGCCATTCTCTTCAAGTGTTTTTTCTTTCCCACTTTGGACTGTTGCATCTAGACCTCCCAAGTTCTTAAAAAGAACTTGCAGCTGAAAATCTTCAGAGCCTTCCATACTGCAGTGATCTTGCACCAACAATATGTATGCAGCTGGCATCCTTAAAAGGATCCCACGAGGAGTATACGTGCACGTGGAGACACTCACTTTCATTCAAGGTGCATATTGTATTATTTTAGGTACTCACCAAATGGGATTTAAAGCTGAAAAAAAAGAGACTTTTCCCATTCAGTTATATTTTCTGAAGTGCTACAGATTTAGAAAGACTGGATTTAAATGAAGTTACTACTAGATTTTTTTTTTTTAAAAAAAATCAATTCTGGTGTTATAAGAAATTGATGGCTAGATTTCAAGGTGAGTTTTATCTAAAACTGAAATATTGACTAAGGCAATATTAATATTTTGTTCTATTTTCCTTCTTGAAAAGTGGCATTTTTCACTGCCCTGGATTTTGTCCTTTCCACAATCTTAAAATAATTTACCACACATTTATTTTAAATATTATAGTGCTATTTTTAAACTAGCAGTGCAAAGCAGCAGTATCTATTACCCAGTATAAGGAGTTTTCTGTAATAAAATCAATATAGTAGGATAAATATTCCAAGCTAGAATAATAAGCTACTGATAATTTTGCCCATAGCAATCGTTTTTAGCATGGTACTTTCCACAGTGTGATTTTTCTGGTTGTATTTAACGTGGCTTAAGGTAAACTCCAGCAGGTAGCATGGCCTGGGACAGTGTGACCAACGTGGGTGACGTGGCTGAGAGCAGTTTGGGAGCACAGCACAGGGGAAGGAACTCTGAAAATAACTCATTACTCACTAAGGGAATGTGAAAGTGGAGGGTAATTTGTGACGTTATAGAAATAATGGCATTGAGTGTCTCCCCCCTAAACGTTTTCTTTCAGATTATTTCAAATCAAAGGTGCTAAATAAGGTAATTTTAGCTGCCTATATACCTGTTCCACAGCATTTTCTAAGGCCAGGCTGTGCAGTGCTTATTGGAAAAGGCTTTTGTACCCAGCCATGGGTCATTTGCACCATCCCACCACAGGCCACTGCCCTCAGATGTGCTGATAAAAATGTCTCCTGGGCCACCTGGTACCTGAAGTGCTCTGGTTTATAAATTGGGGGGGTTGTTTCAGCCTTTTTTTTTTTTTTTTTAAATACCTTTGAGAGTTCAAAGTTAATTAAGGATTGTAAACAAAGGGCCTTGTAGAAAGTGCTAATCTGAACCAGAAGTTTTCTTCAGTTTACTGAAAGATGAGTGTTGCACCATTTCTAGGGATTTGTGCCAAGGGCCAGATTCTGCCAGAAGAAATCTGGCCCAGCAGTGCAACACTTGGATCTGCTCTTTAGTGGCAGAGAAATTGGGCTTCAATGCTTAAAGGAAGTGTGAGCAAATGGGATGAGCAGCTGTCAGCATCTGCAAAGCCCAGCAGCTCTCAGTGTCCTCAGGGAGGACACGCTGGGTTTGGCCACTCAGCCTCACTTTTGGGCTACGGGAAGTACTGGGGCTGACAGCCTCAACATCTCCTGTTGGGCTGTCGTGCTGGTGGCCATGGCAGTGGGACAGTGTCCCCCCACCTGGGCTCAGGGTGTTGTACAGGTGACGTGGGCAGTCAGAGGAAGCAGCTGCTGAACGTCTGGCCTGTGATTGTTGAAAAGACAATTCCAATAACTCATTTTACAACCAAGTGATCATTTATCCAACTAGCAAAATCTGCTCAACTCTGGTTGTATAGGTTATAGAGTAATAAAAGTTCAAGTATCCATAAAATTGCCATTGAACTGTAAATTAACGTGAGGTAAAGTTGTTGCCCAAGGGAATAACCAAGCTTCAGAAAGTTGTGTCCTAAATTAATTAATGCTGAGTTCATTTCTGCCTAGGAAAAGAACGAGTTTGTGCTGGTCTTTGGTTGTTGAGCTCAGTTTTGTTTTCAAGCAGAAATCACCACTGTCATCTCTGCTCATTTAAAACAGGACTTTGTGAAATCAGAGAAAGAAACAGGAAAATTTATGAATGAATTGACCTATTTTTTCTTTCTGTCTGTAGATGATTGCTACATCTGTTTGAATGGGTAGAGTCAATCTGTTCCAGCACCACTTCAGGAACCTTCAAATGGTCAAGGGATTCTCTCTTGCTTAAGCAAGGGTGTACATTTGCACTTGATAGTTGCTGACCTCCCTGGCCATCATGGCTTGGCTGTCCTCCCTCTAACCCCTCTCTTTAAACCTTTGTTTTGGCTTTTTCTTTAATATCTGCTTCATCGAAAAAAAACCACAGCAGTGTTACTTATAAAGAGGTCAGTTTTTGTTATTATGGATGATGTCCCACTGCCTTGGGAATCAACTGCTTTTTAAAGAAGTGGAGTGAAAAAGCAGTTGGGGTAGCCAGAGCTGGATGCTGCAGTGTGGTCTGCAAAGCATCGCTGCTGGATTCGTGCCAGCAAATTTTGTGTGGAGGAGCCATATAAAGAGGTGTACATAAATTGTTTGCGTTCAACAAGTCCTCCACGATGCTTAAACTGTCAGGGTCTGTTGCAGCACTTGGGAGCAGTTGTTTGTACAGGGCTTCAGAGCTGCCATCTAAACCACTGCTCTGTGTTAGCAGAAGACTGAACAAGCTATCTCCTAGATCTCTTGCTAACAAGCCTGGGAGGTTTGTGTGGAGTAGCTGACTCTGCTCACAGCAAGAACCTTTCCGCAGAGGCGCTGCTGCCGGCCTGCCTGCCGGAGCTGTGCTGAGCCCACACAACAGCAAACAGCTCTGCCCAGCAGCTGCTCAAAAAGAGAGTCCCCGTCATGCCCCGGCACTGATCAGGCACCTCTGTCTGCTTCACGCAGGATAAGGGCTGAGGCAGCTGGAGCAGGACCTCCACTGCACCGTTGGTGGCAGCAAATTCAAAAATAGTTTCAATATTTTCCCATTCCTCTTCTGCTTTTTCCCCCCTTTATTTTTTTTCATATGCAAGTGCTTTCAGTACTTCTCCTGACTTCTCTTTTTTCCTTCTTGTCTCTTCCTCTTTCCATTTCACCCGTGCTTTATGGTGTTTTTTCCTCATTCTTTTTCTTTCTTTTCAGTCTCTATTTATTTCTTCTGCTTCACAGATTGTCTCTCTGCTTGCTTTTCTTTTTCCCAGCACTTACTACATTCCTTGTGTTTCTGCAGCTCTAATGCTAGGTTGTCTGCCAAAGAATAAACTCCTATTTATGGCAAATGTATGCAGCTATATGCACTGCTAAAACATCTTCAGACTGTTTGCTCACAGTCATCCTGCAGAGACAGCATGACACTGTTAACAGGAGAACTGAACAGCTACCACCACACTCACCAAAATTAGAGCCAAACAGCACATAAGCACACACCTCTGCAGCCATACAGCTTCTGTAGTGTGCACAGACAGGTTCAGGTTCATCCTCCTGGGTCTGTCTTAAATGAACCAACCTCCTTCCTCCTCTGCCAGCACCAGTGCGGTTTGGTTTCCTAGGGGAGAATCCCATGGGTGTAGTTACAATCCCCTTAGCTATAATTCCCCTTCCTGCACCACTCACTTTGCCCAGGAAGGGGTAAGAGTTGGTTATGCCCTCCCGTGTAGGCCAATGGAAATTTCTGAACTGATCTGTTGTCAGGTCAAGTTGTACTTTTATAGCACTCTGTATCTGAAGTTCTGAGCAAAAGGTATTATGATTTATTTCTTTTTTTGATATCTATGAAATAAGAAACATCAGTATAATGGAGCAGATTAATCTTGTGCCTCTAGATTGGTATCGTATAGCAGCAACACTCCAGGTACAATACCTTTTAAAACAGTCTTAGGTTTTCAGCCTTGTGTCTTCCTAAGTGTGGTAAATAAAGGGGAGAATTTCACAGACACAAAGGGTAGTTCTTCCACTGAAAGTCGATGGAAGTTGTGTGTCTAATTCCCATCTGTGCTTTTGAAAACACGCATGTCCCTGCTTTGCCCATGGCTTCAAATCTCATGTGCACACAAACACAAGCCCCACGTTCCCATTCAACCTTCCACACACAATTTAATTTCCTTTCAGTGTCACAAACTTTCTACAGTAGCTAAAATATGTCAGGGATGTTTTTGTCAAATTGCTGAGACCAGGTTCCTCAGCTCCCACTATGCACTTCTGGGGTGATCGGATCATGATGTTAGAGTCACATAAGAGCTTATTAGCAGCTGTTGCAGACACTTTCTCTGTGCTCTAAAAACAACAACGAGAACAACAACTCAGCTGGGAAGAGCATATGCAATAGCCTTTTAATCATTGCTTCAACTCACCATGTCATGATGCGTAAGCTTTCTCATCAATGAGGCTAGGAATACAAAACCTGAGAACTTCTTAAATATTTCAAACACCTGCATCTTGTGAAACAAATTTATGCTACCAGAAAAGAGAGAAAAAAAAAAAAAAAAAAAAAAAAAGGAAGAAAGAAAGCAAAAAAAATCTCTTGGATCAAAAGTGCCTCCTTATCAGGAAATGAAGGAAAGGAACAAAAATACCCTCCTCCTCCATCTCCTCCTCTTCTTTTCCCACCTCAAACTCGATGATAAAATTCCATAATCTGACAACCCCCTGCAAAATGAGTATTTACAAGCGGGGCTTTTCGATGCAAGTCCCCAATTAAAAATCTGCCCCCCAGCAGCCGTTTGAAAGGCGGTTGGGCCCTGCCCGCTCATCGCCGCTATCTGCGCCGCCAGCTTTGTCCTTTATCTGCCGCGGTGGCGAGGCCAAGGCGAGTGGCCACGCAGAGGGGCACACAGGCAGCTGGGGGAGGCACGTGCCAAGCGCCAGTCTGCTTGTTCAGCGGTGGCAGGGCAGGCTGTCCCTGGTCACCAGGCTGGAGATGTGCCTACGGGCTCGGTGCGGGCTGCTGCTCAGCTGTCCCGCCTCCCCGCAGCCCGCCTCGCCGCAGTCACAGTGATGAATCTGTTCCCTTTCGTAATAAGTCAGACAATAAGGATGTTGCTAAATCTTTTATGGAGCCCAAGGCAGGGCTGTTGGTGGATGCGTGTTTGCTGTGGAGTTATGATTTGTATGACCACCGAGTTGCCCTTTGACTCAGCGAGTCCGGTGTCGCAAACTTGCATGCTCTGCAGTCAGTGAGTGGAGCTCAGCAAGGTAGAAGTGGCCAGCAGATGTCTCTCAGGATATTTCTTTGCAGACACGGCTCTCCCAGCTCCCTTTCTTCCCTGAGGTTCCACAAACTGAGCTTGGTGGTTTATGAGAAACACTGTGTCTTACCTCTTTGCCCTGTATTACAGCCCCACATACATAGCTTTGTGATATTGATGGGGGTTTTAAGCCACAGCTTGGATGGAGGGGATGTTTTATAAAGATTGAAAAAAAAAGGCAAGGGAAGGCAGCTCCTTTGTGTCTTCAGAACATTTCATGATTATTTACAGCCTTTGAGAAAATGGTTCAATGTCACCCATGGGGGCATACAATATTTTAGATCACTTTTGATTGGGAAAATCATTAACATCGCTGGGATTC
Source organism: Merops nubicus (assembly GCF_000691845.1). Lineage (NCBI taxonomy): Eukaryota > Metazoa > Chordata > Aves > Coraciiformes > Meropidae > Merops > Merops nubicus. The sequence goes on along the minus strand of NW_008605139.1, from coordinate 32,217 downwards.
TGCTTCATTTTGCATGGGAGAATTGGTAGATGGCAGGAAAAATATTCTATTCGCAGGTGCAGGCTGTGTCGACATGAGGCAAATCTGCTAATCAAGCTGTACCTGCTGAGCTGGGCTGGCAAATTTTTCCTCGGGTAGACTTGGCCAAAGTCTGAGCTCCTTTCGTGAGCTGGCTATGTGTTATCCTCTGCATTTAGAAGGAGAAAGTGCAGCGGTGAGGATAAGCGGTTGCTCGTGGCACTGAAGGAATTAGTTTTAGAGGTGGAAGTGGAAGGCTGGAGTCCCCTGGTCCCAGTCATGTTCGGAGCAGGCTGCTGCATTTTGGCTTGGATGGGGTTTAGAGCTCACCGCTTAGGTCACGCAGACAGCGCGCACGCTATTATCGTCTTGCAGGAGCTCTCCGTTGGCATGCTCCATGTCTTCCAGAGCACAATAGTCCATCACCAATCCAATCATCTTCCTGTGACTGAGGGGTTTATGCAATTATAAAAAAAAGTGCATGATTTGAATGTTCTATCCCTCTTGTGGAATTATGTTTGGAATTCATCCGACGAGAGAGGGAAGGGATTTTGTTTGTTTTGTTTGATCATTTCTTATCACAGAACTTTGTTTGACTCAAACCACAATGATACAAGCATTCAAACACCACCTTCAGATGTAATATTGATTTAGAAAACAGCAGTGCACAGCTGCTAAGCTTCACTCTTTCATACAGAAGGTCTTCAATTCCCAACAAATTACTGCCATTTCTACCTATTTACAAATTAATGTTTCCTCTGAACCTTGTGCATTTCTTATTATTCTCATCTGCTTTCTTCAGTTTCTCCTTAGAAACCTTGTGTGACTGTGCATTATGCAGCGATAGGGCAGCTTTAGAGCATCAGTTAAATTGGAGTTAAATAAAAAAAAAATCTAGATCAACGTTTATCCTTAGGCAAGTTATGCACTGAGTGAAATTAAACCACTATATGTACTTGTAGATTGAAGAATCAGAGGTGGAGGATGGGTCAGAAACACTAAGATCAAAGTTTTTCTGCTTTGAAAAAAATCTCTTTGAAAAGCCCCCATGCCACCTATTCTGCTTGTTAATGTTTTGACTGGAAGTGTCTGGCAGTGTCATCATCAGCAGAATATTTTTAAAGACTTTTTTTTTTTTCTTTTTGGAGCCGACTCTAATAGCAAAGCAATGGATCCTTAGCAGCCTCTGTTATATGTCTCTTAAGGGAATATTTTTGTTAATTGCAAATATTTGATTGACAAACATGGGATGCAATTAGTAGGCAGGCACAGTAGGAATGTGCAGTGAACTGGATCTCTGAACCAACAGATCTCAACTCTCTCAGCTTGATCTGAAATAGGCTAGAGCATTTAAACCATATGTTTCCCTCAAACTTTTTCTTTCCTCTGAAAATTCTTTATTTCCCTCAACTAACCTTCTTTCACTCGCTGCACCAAGGGAGCTAATTCATCTACCATGATCACGTCAAATAAAGAGAGAAAATTCTACACAAGCTTCAGACTTATGCTGCTTTTTGACCGTGGCAGTAAAAATTAATGTGGACAAGAATATACATGCCAGTTGTGCCTTACAAAAGCCCTAGGTGAGAGAGGATACAATCTAATTTAACTTTAGACATTTTGAGCTTAATGGTCTATTTAAACAACCTGGTACCATCTGACTACATTTATCAATTATATTTCTTTTTATTTATACAGAGCACTGTCTTTCTGGAAAGGCTATAATTAAAACTTATCTAGATAAATTGTGCTCAGATTCTGTGGCACAAGGAGGAATTCAAAGGATTTCAGTGGTTTTATGTGTTCTTTTTCATAAAAAGGTTATGCTTAACTCTTTAAAAAGAAATAGATTTTCATAATTAGAATAACCTAATTGCAATAGTTTTCATAATTACAGCTAAGAATTACCAACAGCAAATGCAGCGTGGGCTTTAAAGTGTTGACACCCCAGAAAAAATTCTTTCTGGGTAAGCAATGCCTCTTCTCCCAGGGGAAGGGTGCTCGTGCCCCACTTCCTATGGCAAGGGTCATTGCCAGGAGAACTACTGAGCAATTCATTGGCTCCTTGGGTTTTCAGGTGTTTTCTGCTCACTGTTTGTGGTGTCATAATCTCCTCTGCACTAGGGCTGGTGGGAGAGGTCCTTTAGAGTCATAAAATTCTATGATATCATAGAATTCCTACCAGAGCTGGTGGGAGAGGTCCTTTACCCTGCTGAGAGGCTTACTGGAAGCTGTCTTGGATATGTCTACTTTAGTGCAGGCTGCCATGTCAGGAGGATGCCTTTTTACAGCTGAGCTGCAATAGTGTTTTCTTAGACACTGAGGAGTATGGAATCCATTTGGCAACTTCTTCCAGTCCGAGTCGGAGTGCTCAGCATGGACGAAGCGGAGGAAGCTAGTCCTGCCCTTCTGCATTGGTGTTTGTAGTTTGCTGGTTGGGTTGTGTTGTCAGGGAGTGATCTGAGGAAAATGGAGAGGTCACTCTCTCCATTATTTTTTGAATGGCATCACCCGATCATACCATAACCTAATTTTATCCATGGAAGCCCCAAATCCCTTTGAGCTCTCTGGCGGTGCTCACACGGGTAACGGGAGTTTGCATGTACCTACATCATCAGACTCCATTAGAGCATGCATATTTATCAAATCACATGAAGGGGCTAATGAAGCTTTGCTCATTTCGGGAGGGCCTGATCCGGCAACGTTTACTCCTGCTGGGGACTACTCATGTGATTAAGGCTGACTCACATAAGTGTTGCAAGATCCAGCCTTTAATTTGCAAATCCCAATAACGGTATATGTTAATCAGACACTTCATCAGTGAAAAGAGTGCTAGATCCATAGTAGCTCTATGGTAAGGCTATAAATAAAAGCCAGATTTCTTCAAAACTTCCTTGCAGAATTTTGTCCCTAGAAGGGAAAATGTTATCTCACTGCTGCTGAGTCCTGAATATAAAATTTCAGATTTGTCCTGAGTAGCCCCACAGAATGAACACAAAAAATAATTTCCATCTGTAACATATCATTCCATAAATTTGTAACCCTCTTACCAAAGCAGTGTTTAACAGGGGCATTTAAAAAATACCTTTTTTTTTTGTAGATTTGATGGTATTTTTACATAAGGACAGTTAATAAAGATCCATTGCAAACTCACAGTAATTTAGACAGAGCTTCATGATGCCCAGCTTTAGTATGGCCGAGTTATTTTAAGTGCTGATGCAGGTACATGCTTGGGCTTGCCAGGGCTGCCCTTCACGAGGACTGGTCCCATACAGATAATTCTTTTTCCACACCGGAGGCGTTGTTGTGTCTCTCTGTTTAAGTGCTTGACAGCAAACGTCCACAGTTGGGCTGTGCATAATGTACACTGCCAATTTGTAAAATCTTTCTGTGTGCCTGTGTTGAAAGAGGGACTTCGTCACAGGTTTTCTGTTCACAGCTCCACAACGGCAATGTTGCCGTTTTGTCATGTTAATGTAATTCACTTAAAATATTTAAATTGTCCTTAATTAATTGAGGAGGGAGATTATCGTTGTGGTGAACTTGCAGGCAGCGTGTGGAGCAGTGCTGACACCATTTTGGTGAATACAGGTGATGGATGGTGTTGACACGAGCGGCTGCAGTTACACGGGGTGCGTATACACAAATTACACCACCATGTGTGTTCCTCTGTGTTATGAAAGCCTTTTGTTTATATATACCCAGCTATACATTTACACATTATGTAAATAAACACACATATGCCCATGCAATTTAATTGAATATATGGCTGTGGGTTAAGAGGCATGTTACTCTGATGAAAAACATCTTATGGTACAGGATAAAAATATTTCCGACGTGCTTTTGAGCCTCCTGTAGAATTTAAGAAGGAACTGCAGAAATCTCTTTAAGGTAGTGGTTCAAATCACTTTAATAGGAAGGCATGATATTCTTCTCAGAGATCAAGCCTGTTGAATGGCAGCCGTAGAAACCCATCAGGTTTCATCTTTATTCAACTGCTTTTATTCTATTCAATTATGAGCTTTTCCACCGATCCTTGGTGTGTGCAAAAGGGAACGTTACGCTGTGAGCTTTGTTTCAAATTAGGTACGTACTTTTAAGGCAATGTGCAAGAAATTATACATGTGTCTTTCCAACCACAAATTCCCCAAAAACTCACACAAGCCTCTCAGGGTGGAATGAGAAGTTGCCCCAGGTGCACTCAGTCAGCCTCGGGGGGTGCAATGTGACGCTTTGATGTGCTGGGAGAGGCACTGAGCGACCGGCCTCCCACCCACTCTTCAGGCTGGCGGTGCCGCCGTGGCGTGGCATGCCCGGAGGGGCCCCACTCCTGATGGAAAAATGAGAGCTCTGGGAGAGGGAGAACCTACTGCTGAGCCCCACCAGGAGGGAGCTCCTGCTGGACATCCATCTGGGGTTGCATGGCGTGTGGTGCACCTTCTCCCTGGTCCTCCTTTGGGAGTGAGGGGGCCCGTGGGGCAGTCATATCTGCTCCTCTTGTTGTAGGGCACCACGGGCCACGCTGCCAGGTGAGGCGTCTCGCTCCGGCAGAGCCCAGAGGCATGTCTGCTTCACAAAGGAATCTCTTCTTTTGCTTTTTGTTTGTTGTTGGGTTTTTTTTCCCTCTCCATCCCTCGCACTCAGCCGGGGTGCCTCTTCTCCAGCTGTTCTGTGACACTGCGCAGCCATCAAACGCTGGAAGCCCGGATCAGAGAGCAGCAGTGACAGGCTCCCCGGTGCAGGCAGGCCAGGTCCCAAATCTATTGTTCATCCGAGAGTGCTCGCCAGAGTGACTTGACAGGTTTTTAAAGCACTGGAGAACTTCACCAGGAAGTTTTCTTCCTTTTCTACCCCTTTCCCTCGCTGTGCTTCAAGCCAGATGTAACACGTCTGCCATTTTAGCAATTAACCAAAGGGGGAATATTGTTGCTCCTGAGGACGAGTACCCAGGGCTAATCAGGTGTGTGGAAATCAGCAATCCCTCCTCTGGCGAGGGCTTCCACTCCTTTGCTTTGTACTCCTGCATTCAGACACCGTGTTCTGAGCGTCTTTGTTACCGTCGCCTGATAAATAAACAGCCCTAAAATTACAGAACTTATTATGGTAATTGAGTGAAGAAAAGGAAATGCAAACCCTGCCTCGCTATCTATTACGTTGCCACTGCTAAAGTTGCCTAAACCTGTGCTACTCAAATGATATTGTAATATTAGCCTTCTTTCTTTTTTCACAATGATTGTTTTCTGTCCATCTCAAGCTGGATGTCAGTTCATTTAGATTTACATCAAGTAGTAAATTAAAATAATCACTCAGCAAACACTCTCAGCTCAGTTTTCTCTTTCAGTCAGGAGTTGCGAGAGATGCTTGAAGCATTCAAGCAGAAAATATTGCTGTCTAGATATTTGTCCTCTGGGTGATAAAGGAGGCATTGTCTTGGGACCCACTCAGGCCTCGGAGCTGATAGTAGCTGTGCATCACAGCTGTGAAGTGCGCTTTGTTATGTGTCTGAGGATTAGGGTTCAGGACCTTGTTTTTCTTGAAATACCAGACTGATCAGAGCTGCATATGTTCGGGGGAAAGCAGAGGTCGATGGTTCTCTGTCCACATTTTTACTAGATTATTCTTGGACAGAACTCTGGGAGAATACCCTGCAGCTTAAACCATCCCAAGAGTTTTTCATATTCTGCATTATAACCGTCATGGAAAAAAGGCTGTAGTTTATCTCTGCATTTGAAACAAAAGACTACAGCATTGCAGGCACTCTGGGCTTTGGACCCGTGCTGGAACAGGCTGAATTTTGCTCCTTTGTGTTCCATTTCCAGTACAGCTGCCCATTTAGAAGCACAAATGCACCTTGATATAATAACCAAATCCAAAGAATGTCTGGCCTTAAGGATAGCAGAGTCAGTCTCCAGATCGACACTTAATCTTCAAACAAGGGTAGAGCTGAGGTGGTGTACAGAATGGGGGGGGGGACAAAAAAAAAAGCTGTTCTGTGTCTCTAAGCTGTCTGTTTCAGAGGAAAAGCATGTAGAATTTTATTTTCTATTTAAAAATATTAATCTGCACTTTCTTTCCCACCACTAGCAAAAAAAAAAAAACCAAAACCAACCCCAAAACCAAACCAAAAAGTGTGTTTGTTTTGGCAAATAAGATGTGTACAGAAGCACTCTCAGTGAAGATGCTGTGGTGAATTAAGGTAATAGTTCCATTACAGCCAGCCAGCTGAAGTCTGAGTAAAGGCTGCAGGAGCTGGGCACTGCCTACTCAGCCTCTCTAGCAGCCTCCTCTTTGTAGCAGCACAACATGGGAGTTCCTGGAATTGAGGATTTGGGGCTAGACTGTCACCTCACTTACGTTGGTGTGAAACTACAAAAGCTAACTGGATTTTACTGGTAAATGAAGGTCTATATGTGGCAAGTGAATGTGCCTATATACATTGCAAAATCAACTTTCAGTGCCAGTCTGAACCTACCCCTTCCAGAAGGGAGTCCTGATCTATAGGCAGAATGTTGCCTTTGGAATGATGAATGTCAATCAGATGTCCCCTCTGATGGGCTGGAAGTGAGAGCAGCATTTGTCCATATGCACTGTAATGCCCAAGGATTGCTTGCAGGTATTTCTCTGCTTGAAAACATGTCAGTGGGTGCAACTTTTAACCCCATCAATCTTCTGTGTAAATCCTGAGGACCACCCATACATCTTTACTTTTAAAACTAGACCAGCATGGAAGATGTCTCCTGTCATTCAAAATGTGGAGTTACATACCAAAATTGTCTTGGCTTAAGCCTCAGGTGTGGGGTTACCTCTCTCCCACAGAGCAGGGCATCTGCTCCACCCCTCTGGAGCTAAGGGAAAGGCTTGAGTGGTGTCTGCAAAATGAAGCTGATCTTTAGTCCTTCCTAAGGATTTTTAGTCCTTCTTCCCATCCACCCTTCTTCCGTGCAGCCATCCCTGCCCAGCACTGGGCCTGTACATCCCTACTGGGGCTCCTCTTTCAAGCTGCAAGTGGGTGGTGTGGCTCAGGTGCTCCTCTCTCCATGGAAAGGTGAACATGGAGCTGTGCTCCAAGGCACCCTGGGGATGACCTAAGACATCAGCTTGAGCTTAGTGGGCTTAACGAATGGTGTGAGGTGACCACCCTGACAGGGCACCAGCACAGGCTCAGCAGCAGCTCCAACAGCTCCTGAACGCCCTCTTACCCATCCAGCCTCTTTATGGATGTCATTCTCACTCAGAGGAGACTCTTGGCAATTTTCAGTTTGGGTGGTCTTGGCAAGAGTGATCCAGGAGTATTTTTTCTGCCTAGACAAACTCTGATTAAAAAAAAAAAGAGTGGCCGGGGCAGGTTGTGGGCTGAGGAGCCTTGATGTGAGATCAACCTGTGTAATCATGGTTTGAATCAAGCGTTGGGCTGCCAGTGGAGTTACACATTTGTGTTCTCCTCCTTTGTACTGCCAAACCCCCTCCTGCCCTGCTGCCCTGCCCTGCCCCTCTTCCCAGAGCTGGGGCTGGGGAGAGGGTGGATGTGCCTGGACCTGGCGTGGGGGGAGGAGATCTTGTCACTGCCCCCTCTGCCTGGCAGAGGTGACCTGCTGCACTTGTGCATGCCTGCCCACAGCAAGCTGGCACTGCACTGAGGCCTTCCTCACTGGACATGCCCTGACAGCAAACTTTCAAAGAAATCAGAGTGTAGCAGTCAGTGTCTCATTTGTTTACAAGTAAGCTTTTATATTTAGGTATTTTCCTTCACTTGTACTTCCTCCTTTCTTAGGAGATGACCACAGGGTACTGACCTCTGCTTTTGTGCTCATAGAAATCCTCTCTCTCTGTTTTATTTGTCCTCTGGCTTTTTTTTTTTTTTTTTTTTTTTTTTTACCTCACTAGGTTTTTTAAATGCATTTGGGTTTTCTTTTTTAATGCTTTGAAAAGGTTTGGTTTATCCTTTCTCCCCCATGCTAGCACAGCTATCCATCAGTCCTCTTTTCATCTCGAGTTGTGGCTACTGATGGAGTTCCTTTATTACATTTTCCATGCATTTCCCCCTTCTTTCCTAAACCAGTCTTACCTCTTGTTTTTCTGTCTCATACTTCTTTTTTTCCTTTCTATATCCTGGCAAAACATATTAAGGGTGCCACTTTTTCTCTCTAAATCCCCTTCTGCAGCCCTCAGCTCTGCTCCCCTCTGCCCTGCAGAGACTGGTGCTTTCCCAGTGCTGCTGGCCCTGGCTCCATTCCCTTCCTACCATACCCCTGCTCTCCCCTGGCCTGTCACACTCTGTGAACAGTGTGACACGAGCACTGTGCAGGGAGTGACAGAGCTGTGCTGGGGGGCAGAGCACTGTGCCACCATGGCCTGAGCTCCTCGTGCTGCCCAAACGCCCCCAGCAACACTCCACTGGGCAAGGAGGGACGTTGTGAACAGCAGGAACATCCCTTTCAGCTGCCCCACCGAAGTCAGGGAGCCCTTGGATGACTTTTTGAGGATTTTTAGTTAAAAAAAAAACAAATCAGGCTCCTCTCTCCAAGTTGGACAACAAAAAGGGAAATTCCCTTGTTGATTACATTAAAAAAAGAGAAAGACAATTTCCTGAATGAAGGAAAAAGAAAACGTGCTGGGGCAGAAGGCAGCTACAGCCTCCAGCTCCTCAGGCAAACTCACATTGCTGAAGAGAGTTGGAGGCAGAGATATGAAACCTTCCCCTGCTGGTACCTATTCCCTCTGCTGGCATGAGGGAGACAGAAGGGCCAAGATATTTCTGTGTAAGGTGTTTTGCAGGTGTAAACCAGTAGTTTTAGTAGCTGTGTGGATTTAGATGAGCTGCAAACCAAGTCTCAGAGTTTTATCTGATTTGAGTTCTTAGTAGAAACATGTACATCACTCACAGAGGCTTATCCTGACGCTTACTGAAGTTATTTGAAGCATGGATCATTTTCTTGATATCTCAATACCAATACAAACGTGGAATTGCTGAAATTACCAAATATTACCATAAAACCCTATGCAAAGTCAGACACATATTTATGAGCAGCGTGGCTTGAGTTTGTTTTGCAACTGTGGCAAATCCCTGCCATCAGAACCCAGCATAAAGCCAGGCACTGGAGAGGGGAATTCCCCTAGTTCCATGCAAGGAAAGAAGAATGAAAAAAAAAATAAAAATAGATAATTTCCTGAGTGCAGGAAAAGAACCACTGGGGTAGAAGGTTACCGAGGCCTCCAGCTCCTTGCGTGCAGCTGAAGAGAGTATTCAGAGAGTTCAAACACAAGTAGATCTCCGAGTGCAGGAAACAAGCAACATAGCAGGAGGTGAGGGAATTAAGCACAGAGCAAGAGGGCAGTTACCCCGTGTGCATCCATTCCTGGCAAGAGAGGTAGCCAACAAATCCTTGAATGAGACATCTCACAAAAGCTTCATTAGAAGCTCTTGCTAATTTGAGACATGTCAGGAACAGCAATGCTATTTCCCACCCAGCTGTCGGGATCCCTGCGTGTGTATCTGATGAGATGGTACCTCCTGAAAAGCCTGAGCAGTCCGTGGTGAAGTCTGTGTGTGGTGCCTGGCAGAAGGGCTTTGCTGCCCTGTAAATAAATGATACCTGTGATGTCTTGATTACAGCACAACATCTCAGCCTTGTGGCTGCTGCTAGGAGACACAAAGAACTATGCCTGATTCCTGCCATCACGGTTGTGAAGTCACATCAGCATGACCCATTCCTGGTGCCTTCCCGCTGGAGACAGGCTGGGATCCACGAGGATCTCTGCAGTGCTTGTTCCAGTTCAGGACTGGGAACTGGGGGAAGTGTGCAGATTGTTGGCAAAACCGAGTGCTCTGCATCTGAAGTCTTCCTCCCTCCAACAACACAAACACCATGTTGATGTTCTTCTAGAACATCAGGCGTTTTGCAGGCAGCAGGGTGCATAGCCCAGGCTGGGAGGGCAGCAGGAAAGGCAGATGTGGCTGCAGCTGCTACCTGGAGATCCACAGGCCGTTCTCTTCCTTATTTCATCCGTTGCTACTCAGCTGGAAAGTACAGTGACCTATGAGTAATGTGGGCATCCCAAACTCATGCTGATAAAACCTTTACTCTACCACCTCTTGCCATCTCTCCCTTTCTGTCTCTCTGAGATGTTCTGATCCAATCTTGACTTCCTTTGAGGTAGGGCATTCTGTTTTAATGCCCTACCCTCCTTGGAGAGTCAGAGAGAGATGATTTTGAGTTTGTTTTTTGTTGTGTTTTTGCCTGAGAGACTTGTCTGCAGAGCTTTTATACCAGTGAGAAAGGATATGACTCTATGACCATAACCCAGGGGCCCTTTTGGACATTGCTCCTCTCAATTAGTGGCTGCTATTGAAGGCGTAACAGAAGAATTTCCAAATCCCAGAATATCAGTTTGGTTCTCTGGGCAGTAAACCACCAAGTGTAGCTTAGAGCAGCCTAGAGTTGGGAGATAGCAAAGCTCAGTTGTTCCTTGCTCTCTCCACTCTCTTGACAGTACTGTGTGTGTCCTCGCTGCCAATGGGCAATCAATCCACTTGGCATATTTGTAATCCCCTGTGTTTGTTTGTGCCACTAATGAATGTTTCTTATTCCTTACAGATCAGAGTGGTGGATTTTATGGTGTGTTTCTACAGCTGAGGGACAACTGTCTGTGAATTTACAGGTAATTGCCATTTCTCCTGCTTCTTTCATGAGCTGCTCTGAATGTTGTGACCTTTTATTTTAGGCTGCAGTCCTCTCTCCTTACCCCCTAAATCTGTCACATCATGATCAGACTGTTGTCCTGAGTTGCATCTTAAAATGACTTTGATATGTAAAGTGAAGGGTGTTCTTGCTACCTGTAGGTATCCAGCTTTTCTGTCCCATTAGCAGATTATGACCAGAAACCTACAGACTGCCTAGTCATATCTATGGGGATTTGTTTGCATTTTGTAAGGGTAGAACTGGCTGAACACTTAGTGGATAAAGAACTGTCTGTCTGTCTGTCTGTCTGACCCTGCCAGAACTGCAGTTAATGGAGGAACTCGGTGGCAAGGCAATCTTTTCCATCTTGGGAGAAACACTCTCAGTTTGTGACTGGACAGAGTCCTCATCTATTTCTCACTGTTTTAAAGGGCTGAGATCTACTTTGGATTTTTGTAGTAGATTTTAAAATGTTTCATGCTTACGTTACCTTCACTCCTTTCTTTGGGAAACTCAAAATTCAGCAAGCGCTACAGTCGGGACCTACAAAGGAGCACTGAGTACAATGATTTGAGGACCACCTTGTCAGGGGCACACTAAGCCCCAGTCCTGCTGCAATGCCAGGCCCATGGCAGCAGATCTGGGCACTGCCTGACACTGTGGAAGGCACAGCTTTGGCGAGTCTGATAAAAGCTGATTTTCAGGTTGGCACTCGGCCATCCTCGTTACGATCGAGTCGGAATTGTAAGGTCCTTGGGGCAGGGACTGTGGCTTTCCATATGTCTTGAGTCACTCCAAGATTGTGTGGCTGGCATTCTGTGAACCAAAGCGAATAAATCAAAGCTAGTTTTTTCTCATGCACTTCAAAACCTACTCCATTTTGGAACGAGAAAACCATGTACAGCTCACTGCAGGCTTTGTCAAATTATTCCTCCCCTTCACACTTGGACTCTTCTTCATTTTCCACACACTTAATACTCACCCAGCTCCTTTCTGTAACTGGCAGCTGATCCAATTACACACTAGAGGTAGAAATACTGAAGTCTTACAGTTCAAATGTGGAATGATATGCATAGTCACTTTGTCACTCAAATCCTTAAAAAAAAAAGAAAGAAAAATCAGACTAGCTGGCCATAATTAAGGGCAGAAAATAGAGCACACAGCTAATATCTCCATGGTTTGCCAATGCTGGGATGTCACAGGTACCAATCAGGAAACCAGAGCCATGTGGCTTCTCAGATAAAAACACTGTCTTTTTACTTCTGGGGCTAGAGTTCAAATCCATCTTAAAGTTCTCAATTAAATGAGGGCCTTAACCTGTTCCAGAACACATGATCTCTCCAGGTCAGAGCTGAGGTTATTGGCAGGTCAGTGTTGTGAAGCTTGTGTTCTGTGGCTTTAAACTCACTTAATGACATAAGCAAAGGAATTAAGGTCCAAAGCCTGCCACACCACCAAGAACCCAGAAGTGTGTGGGCACCAGCACCCAGATACAGAGGCACAGGAAAAGGAAAACCTGAATTATCAGGACACGTGGGTATTGGCAGAGTCAGGTCAGTTCACTGGAGGTCTCCCTTGTGGGGCTGCCTGCAGTGGGGCACCCCATGGCAATGGGCTGGTGATGCTGCTCCAAGGCAGGCTGACCCTGGGGAGGTGGCTGGTGCTGTGTCCTGCCTGAGCTGTGTTCTGGGCTCCCTCATTCCCTTGCCATTGCACTGGCAGCCACGGTCAGATGTGGGATCCCAACGGCCCCATCAGCACCTGCAGCTCTGGGGCTGGGCAGGTCCCCTGTGCAGAGCTGTGCCAAGAGGGAACTTGAACCCAGTCACTTCCTGGTGATCATTACAAAGGCCCAATAACAATGAAAGAATGTGAATTAGAATCATAGAATCATAGAATCCTTTAGGTTGGAAGGGACCTTCAAGATCATCAAGTCCAAGCATTGAGATGTAAAGGTAGGATGTAGGCATTGGGTAGCTACAGATACCCCTTGCTTGCACCACTGGTGGTTGACTGCCATGTGCATAGCACTTGTGTAAGTTACCTCCTTCCAGAATTACACTCCTGGATAATTCTGGTTCAGATTCTCAGCTGGATTTTTGTTGAGGGTTTTGTTCAGAGAGCAGTTTGCATTCAGCAGAACAAGCTTATAACCAAAATGTAGGAACCTTCAAAGCCTCCGAGCTCCTCTTTACACTCCTGGATAATTCTGGTTCAGATTCTCAGCTGGATTTTTGTTGAGGGTTTTGTTCAGAGAAGAGTTTGCATTCAGCAGAACAAGCTTGTAAAGCTGCACAGCAGCAGCAAAGGATCTACCACATACCAAAAATGTAGGAACCTTCAAAGCCTCCAAGCTCCTCTAGCTCCCACCAGAGAGCTAGAGCTGAGAATCCCATATGACAAAAAACAAGCAATAATTAAAAATCCCTATTTTGCCCAAAGAATTCCTTTGTTCAAGGTATGTAAATGTCTTTGCCTGCTTGTAAGTTATTTCATTTTTGGTAGTTCCTTAGCTCAGTAATGTGAGCTGGGAAATAGAGGAGTCTGTAAGGAGTGTTACTCCGAAACAAAACACCTGTCTTTCAGTCAGGACTAAATTGACAAGCAACAATTTAGTTGTCTAAACTCAGAGCTTTCAGGATTTCAGACTACATAAATGTCAAGATGCCTAGGTAGGGCTCAAAGGTGAGCGACAGTGTAGGCAAATATACATTGGAACTTCAATTATCCAAACCCTGATAACTCTCAGTTACCTGAAGTTTTAACATGTCCTCCCTGACTCTTAGTTTCTGCATTTTTCTGTAAAATCCCTTTGCACTGAGTCACCTCTGTCTTTGGCCAGCATAGTCTGTAAAGTTTTAAGAGCTCGTCTCCTGAGGAGCTTAGTGTGTCTGCCAGATCACAGCACCAGCAACCCCTTTCTGACAGAGCCTGTAATTATCCCTTCATCTCACTTCTTACATTTGGATAGAAGTATGAAAATAAATAAATCATTGTTTTCATCCTTGTTGTCTCCAGCTACATTCCACCTCTCCGTAGGCCTGGTGTCACTAAAGCACCCTTTGTCCTAATACAGAGTGTGAACATGCACTGAAATGCCATTTTGTAATGATTCCTTGTAGGGGGGTTGTGTCCTCTCATTAGCAGCCAGGGGATAGGATGGACTTTGCTAGTTAGCAGAATTCAACATCAGTAGGTTGGATTTCATGGGCCAAATTCTTCCCTTCGTTGCTCTCCTGTACTGTCTTTGACATCAACTGATATCCAAGAGTGAGATATGCCCTCATCTCATAGTTAGGGAGCTTAAAAGCTGATGAGATGCCAAGACTCTCAGAGCAATTTGGCTTTTCATGTTCCTGATGTCAACATTTCTTTTTCCCCAGTAAGTCCCAGTTGCTTTTGAGGGGTTTTGTGGTGGTTTGATTTCAGAGAAGTAGCAGTTCATATCTAGAGCCCTGCACCAGCTGTGGAGCTAAATGCAGAAGTTTGGAGTGGCAGAAGACAATGGCTAGCAGGAAAGTGTGTGAGGCCTCTTCACTTCCTTTTGTACCTATTTTCTATTATGTTCACCCCATTCCTGACTTACATTTCCCACTTTAGGTTCCACCCAGCACTTTCCCAAATCTTCTGTTCTCCTGTTTATGGCCACCAATTGGCAAAGGGAGTCCCTCTCCTTTTCTCCTTGCTCTTCAGCAAGAATTTTCCTCTTCATCCTTCAGGGGAGGAGTCTAAACCAGAATAAGGATAGGAGATTTTTGTACTGCCAGGTCAGGCAATATCTGCCTTCCCCTTAGCTGAAGGCAAGGAGCTTGATCCTACCAGAACAAATGGCATAAGACATGGAGGATCTGGTACTGCAGAGGAGAGGAAAATCCTTTTCTCCATTGAAAGCAGAGCTGTACAAGTGAACTAGAGGGCAAAATGCAATCCAGTTTCATCTGTTGCTTTGACTGGGAATGGGAAGAAAAGAAAACTAAATGGGGATATTAAATTGTAAGTTTTGTGGGTAAAAGGAAATCTTATTCTCCTGACAGCAAATAATACTGCAAAGAAAATACAGCAACAGACCAGGCAGTGCCCATTTGGATATTTAGGAAGTTCTGGTGTCTTAGGTGTTCCATGGTGATCAAAAATGGAAATAAATTAGTTGCCTTTTAATTGAATTGCACAATGACATCAATTTAAACATTAGTAAACAGATGCAATTCTGTGCAATGCTTTAAATTACATTTCTTACATATGCATTTAATTTAAATTTATTGAGATGGTTATTTATGTTAATAAAATAATTAAAAGCAGTTATTTAAGAGTAACTATGAAATAGCTGTGTAACTACCTATATTAATAAGACAGTTAGTTAAGGGATAATGTCTGTTGCTTTATAGTGTAATTGCAATAAACAGCTGCTGAGTTTGATTAAGAGCTGAAGTGGAGCTAAAGTGTTTGAGCAATCTCAAAAGCTATTTGTTGTAAGAGTACTACAAAGCCATAGCGATTATTCCTATTATATAAAAAGCCACAGCATAAGCATTAAAATGGAACTCCTTAGGATGATGCTTTTTTCTTGGGTTGTTCAAGATTCTCCATGTGAATGGCAGGGCTAGAGAAGGAGCTGGGGCTTTAGTGGAGAAGGTGCTTGGGGGGGGGCAATAATTTTGTCAAACACAGTTTTGTTCATACCCAGATTCACCCCGGTGTGAGAGTATAGGTGGTAAGTGCTAGGAGGGGCACAATTTCTGCTTGTGGGCTGTGTTTTCTCAAGGGTGGCACTATTCAAAAATATCTATCAGGTTCCTATTCAAATCTGATAGAAAAATTTCAACTTGGCCTCATGTCTGACCTAGGAAGTTCTGCAGCTTTTTGCTGGGAGTATAAACAGGGAGAATTAAGCATAGAGTAAAAATCTTTCTGCAGCTTTGTCTATGAAATGGCTGTGGCCACCCCATAACTCCATCATTAACTCGTGAAGCAGACACTTCCTGGTCCCCAAGCATATCCTGCTTTATGGCTCTGACACATACCTAAACCACAGGCCATTAGTTTCACTGGGATCAGGTAAGCACATAGGCATTACTTGTGCTGCCATTGTTATTTACAAACTCCACGTGCTCCTCCTTCTGGGAAGTGGATTCATATATAAGACATTTGCCTTTAAAATTTCTGCTATACTAGAGTCCCACAAGTTTTGTGGGAAATCAGGAAAGAGGAACTTAATTACTCAGAAGCAGTTTTACATCACCTTTTATTTGAGAGTGACTTTGAAGAGTGAACTCTGACACATTGACTGAGGGACAAATGGACATGAGTAGTCAGCTGCTCCTAGTTCATGCACCTCTGTGGCTGTATGAACAGGAAAAATCTCACAGAGACCAAAAGTGCTATGAAATGCTGCCAAACAAAATTTCACCCATAGAGACCTTGCACATTTATGGTTTCATAATGAACTGGGTTGGCCAAGTCCTAGATTGAGATTTTTGAGGGGTAGGAGGTAAAGGAGTGTCCTGGATCTCCTGGCTCAGGTCTGGAGCTCCTTGATTAACCCTAGTGCCAATTGACTACTAATATATGGGATGCTTTGGTTCCTGGTTTGAGGGAAGCAGATGCCCGGGTGGCTTGGCACCAGGGGTGTCTGTGTTTGCAGGCAGGCTGGGCAGATTCACCTCTGTGGCAGCTCCACTGCTGCTGGGATCTTCCCAGATCAGCTCTGATGGCTCCTACCTCGGGAGGAGCTTAGGCGATGGCAGAAAAGCCCACCCAGTGTACTGGCCTTGTTAAGCTTCTGGGGCTTGCAGGCCTTCCTAACTCTGCCCTGGGGAAAAACTGTGTAACAATGGATAAAAGACTTGGGCCTCCCAGCTTAGTTACAAAGGATTCTCTTCACTCATCCTCTTAGTGAGAAATCCAGTTGAATGCTTTTTGAAATCTTTCAAATATTAAAAATAAAATAAATCTTCTTATTCCGTTCCCCGGCGAGGTTCTTGACTGCAGTGCCATGTTGTCACACACTTCAGGGCCTTCAAAATGTCGAGGGGACCCCCTTCAGTGAGGTGGCTGCAGCCAGGTACACACAGAAAAAGGTGATTCAGTTATCTGCGTGCCTTCCAAAAGTTAAAGGAAGAAAACCAATGAGCCCTGGGAGGGGGAAGATAGAGTGGATATTAAACTGATTGGGTGTCAAGCTGCAGAAGGCTCACTGCTACTACCTGCCTTTGCTGGGGTCCCATTTGGAGAAGAGCTAGAGTGAGTTTATTTGTTTCAGCAGAGAGAGGGAACTATTTCTGTTTCATCTGGGAGCATGAATGAATGAATGGGGTTTGTTGCTCAGAACAGTCACTGCAGAAGATACTTGGCAAATGGGTTGTGAAAAGAACCAAAGAGGGTTTTCAGCTGCCCGAGAAGCTGCTCTGCCTTCTGTTTCCTCCTCTCCTGAAATGTTATCTGCTTTCTTCTCACTTAGTCAGCCTGGAGATGCTCTACTCCCTCTTTGCACGTGCTTTTCAACCCAGTGGGGACAAAATACTTCAAGACACCCTGAGGTCACTTATAATCTGGAAGAGTTGGAAAAATGAAAGGTGTCTGTGTGTGCCATCATCAAGTGACTCTGTTACTCACTCTGTTACTCATGATCTTAGAAGTCAGTTTTCCTTGCATAGAAATCTTTGACCAAGCACATTGTTGTCGTTGCTTTGTAAAGAAAATTTCTTCGTGGGAAGCTCTTGCAAGGAGCAGAGTGGTTTGTTCTCTGCCTTGCACTCTCTCTCTTTCTCTCCCCTCCCAAGGAGCTGCTGAATATTCAATATCACCTGATTTTAAACTCTTTCTTTAAAGTCTCTGTTGCTTCTCGGCCATCTCAGAGATCATGCTGGTGTGTTCCTGGAGCACATGAGAACCTGAATTACTTAACAGTAGCTTTTTTTTTCACTAAAGTGTATACTTAGATTAGTGTAAAAAAACCACCCACTTGCCTTGTTAGGTTTTTGTTGGATTTTTGTTGGGAGGTTGGGTCTTTTTGACATCTTGCTATCTCTGAATTTAGCTTTGCTTCATTAGTCAGGAAAATAAACAGCCACATTTCCTATTATTCACACTATCACAGAGTGTATTCCAAGCCCATACATATCCTGCAGCTTGTTAAATAATTCTTTATCCTTTAAGAAATTCCCATTAATCTCTGACCAAGAAGAGCAATAATAGGTTAGTTAGTCATCATATATAAAAATCTGAATCATTTTTACAAGTATCTTTAATGGCTTCCATTAATTACGTGTCTTCATAAAACAGCTACCCCTCTCGAACACAGCATCCTTTCATTCTTCAAGAGGATCTAATTTCTGAAATAACTGAAATTAAGGCACTGATGCTTTGTTTGGGCAAATTAGGCAGAAAAAATACTCGCGCTGCTTGAGCAGAAGGTACACGAATCATGTGTTCTATTAACTTGTCAGCTACCTTGGTATTATTAGCAAAATTTTACAAGTCAACCCAGTGGACTCCTGTGATTAGTGTTACACTGACAGCAGAATATTCCATGCAGCCCGAGCTGTGATTCTCTGCAGCCCAGGTGAAGATGAGACGTCTCCCCTGCTGCTCCCAGCTCTGCCCCGCCTGTCCTTGGCTCAGGTTTCCTGGTGGCTGCCTGGTCATAACGGGGCTGCTGCCCAAGGGCACCCTTCCCACCCCACCCCACCCCATCCCATCCCATCCCATCCCTGCCTCCTCCTGCCCTGCTCTGAGCAGTGTTGTGTTTCCCTGTGCTCAGCAGCATCGAGGGGTGTTTTTAGGGTCAGATGATGGTTTAGCCTATTAAGTTATCTGATCAAATGCACATCTTCGAGTGGGCAAAAACGGTCCCATCAGGGCTGGGCAGGCAGGACCAGCCCTTTCAAGGGCAGCTCAGACTTGGGCAAATTAAAGTGGTTGTAAAACCACAGCCAGGATGGTGACTCATTCATTCCTTTTTTCTTGCTCTTTCTGCTCTTTGTTAAAAGTGTTACTTTGCTACCTTAAACCCACAATGAAAGGCAATGTTCTTTGCACTGCCATCAGAGCTGCACTGGACAACATTTTCAAAGCTCTTTCAAAAGGCATCTTCTCTATGTTGATCTGTCTTCCTCTGAAGAATACAGAGGTTCTGGGTAACAGATAAAAATTTTCAAGGTTTTCAAGGTCAAATGTAAAACAGAAGTCACCTCTAACCCCTCATGGCCACTTGAAGCCCTTCCATAGTCCATAGGTTGAGAAACACTGAAAAAAAAGGATGGTGCTGAAGCCTCTCCCTCCCCTGTTTTATTTCAGGTCATGCAACCTTGCTCACTCTCGTGGAAAGGCTGAGGAGCTGCAGGAGGGTTTAAAGAAGAGACTTCCTCTCCTGTTCAGGTGAATAGTCATGAATTAGAGTCTTGGGAGACGATGGCAGTATAAATACATAAGAAGATCTTTTGATTACACATAGTGCTAAAAGATCCTAAAAACATTTCTACCACAGTTAGTGCTGGACTTTTATGTATTTACTTATTTACCTTAATTTATGATATTTTTTTTTTCCCTTGCCCTGGGAAGTGAAGACTATCAATAGATAAGGGAGAGAATTCTGTGGTTTTGTATGCAGTATGAGTCCAGTACTTGGCCAGGACCCAGATCTATTGTGGCAAGAAAGTAATAGATGAACTAACTAGGGACTCAGACGCTCTGGCTAGCATCCAAGAAACATTAAAAAGTGTAGTACTGCTCATAACAAGTAGGAAGATGCATGCAAATGTTGATGTCTTATTGAAAACTGTTAACTTATTAATATGTTAGGTGTATAGACATGCATTGGGATTTTAAAACCTGCTGTTTAAGTTCATGCCTTGAAATTATCTGCTGAACTATATGCTTGAAATGATCTCTAAAGTGGTGCCACATTGGTGAGGAAGTTCTGAAGAAAATGACCCTTCTGGGTCCTTAGAGCCAGACTGTTCCTTTTGGGAGCATCAGCTCTGAGGTGGTGGCAGTGGTCCAGTTCAGCTCTCAGGAAGGTTCCTAAGCAATGGTCCCACTTTGTTTCTTCATCGTGTCTTCCCCACCTGTAAAGAAGCAAATGATGCATATGACCCTTAGGACCTTGCCATATGAGTAGGAGCACTCACTGCCTGTAGATTCATGTGAAAGATATGGGTACCCAGAGATCTCCCAAAACCTTTTAAGAGGAAGATCCTAAGAGCATTAGAGATGGAAGATCATCGGCTAATACAAGATTTAAGATGACATTGATGCCAATGCCTAGAATGAATCTTACTTCTCTGGGTCTTCTAGTAGGCGCGAAATATAACTCATGTTATCACATCTGTTGTTCATGACTTCAGAGTCTGGGGAGCATTATAGCTTCTCCTGTAGTTCTGGTTGGTCATCCAGCTCTGGTGAGATACAAAAGGGGATTCAGTCCCTCATCTTGGAGTCAATCTACTGAGCAAAGTGTCTGTGGGCACACTGGCTGGAAGGATGGGTAAGGAAAGATGTTCAAGTCTCTACTTCTGTGTGTGTTTTTATGAGAACCAGCAGCAATCCAGTCCTTAGTTAATGTCATACAACTGGTAACACACCTTCAGAATGTTTTTATTTTCACTGCCAAAGGTGTCTGGGTCATTTTCCAACAAACAGTTGTAAATATCCTTCATTGACATTCACCAGCATGTGCAAAGTCGTTGTGATCACAAAAGTGCAGACAGATATGTAGAGACAAAGATGCTGGAAAAGCAGGTGAGCTCCAGTTGGGACAATTCACCTGGAGCAGCACTGCTGTCCTCTGAAACACCACAGGAATGAGACGATTATTTCCTTCTACACAGCAATGAGCACACAGATTCAGTGACTGCACTTGATTTGCAACCATAACTATCATCACTGACATTCACTAGAGATCTCAAATCCCTGTTTTTTAAGCTTTTACAGTTCTATCTTATCTCT
>NW_008605139.1:0-11544 GCF_000691845.1 Merops nubicus | reverse complement strand
CTTTCCCTCTAGAATTATTATTTTTTTAGTAGGGAATAGCTTAATTTTAGGGCTAACAAGTGAATGGTGGGACTTGGTTGTCTTTTTTTTTGCCTGACTTCACTCACTCCCAGTTCCCATCTCATCCATGCTCAGAGCTTTGTCTGAGCTGGAGGACCAGTTTCATGGTTCTACTAAGTGAGCTTGCTCATACGGTGGGTTGTTTTTTTTTCTACTCTCTCAACTCTAATTGTTGCATGCAAATTGTTTAATAAATAATGTTGGCCGTAAAAAAAAAGAATAGATATTAATTAAGAAAAGGATTTAGGCTGACTCAGTCTCATACATGAGACAAAAGGTTAAGTAAATGCCAAGGCCGCTTTGCCTCTTCAAACAATGAATATTAGTTTTAGAATCATTAATGTCTGCTTAGAAAACAGATTCATACTGGAGACTCGTATGCCAAAATAACCAAGGCCAGGGCTGTTTCTTTTCAATCTGAAGCTAAATTATTCTCCAATAGAGGGCTAAATGTATGCAATTAACAGTGCTAGGTAGGACAACAGGGAATGGCACTTTTAATATGTAGCCAAATTGAGATCAAGTTTTTCTTTGAATCTGGTAACTTTGACGTTTAATATGCACGACTGAGCTCTGCAACAGAATTAGTGAAAAGAAGCAGATAATTAACTCCTTCCCTGCTTGTCAACGGAGGCAGAATGATTAACCTGCTGTTTACTGATTCCTGTCTGTTAAAGTCGCTGGATCTACTAAAAGAAAGGTTTTTTTTTCAAGTGCCTTCCATACGTGGGCAAAAGATCAAGACAATTGTGTAGTCTTTATTAGAAAGAAGGTTACCACATCATGTTTTTAAAGAAAATTTCATCCTGGGAAAGGTAAGTTACTCAGGCTGAAGGGACTTGAGGTTGGAACAAGAGTGACTGTATGAGTTTAACTAAAAGTGCCATACTCTGTGTCTGTGTTGCAAAGCTTCAGGAGACTAGGCTGCAAGGCCCAATCATACATATTAAAAAATAAATAGCAAAAGGCTTTTTGAGCAAATGGGTGATTCTCACCTGTATGAAGGCAAAAGTCAAGGTGGTTCTTAAAACTTGCCAGCACCCTCATGTGAAAAAAAATGCTTTGTACTAGATATGTTACTTCTTACTTCATTAACATCCCCCGGGTAGTATCAGTGCACCTAATAATAATCCTACTTAGTTCTCATCCAGTGATCTCCAAGAGAATCAATATATTTATTCCAAATTTTCTGAAGGGAAGTGAGGTAAAAGATGTTGAAGTGGCTTCACAGACAACCAGCTTGAGCAGTGGCCAAATGGGTCTGAAGCTCAGCTCCTGAGTCCTAGATAGCACTGAACTGTTAATTTCATGGAATTTGATTGGGATACAATCAAAATCTCTAACATACAGAAGCCAAATTGAATTGTCTCAGTATTTCTAGGGCTATTTTGATTGTGGAAAGTTGAAACCTGCAAAGTTAAAATGCATTTTTCCTTCTTTTTGCATCCAAACTACATCTGCACTTCCTTGCTCTGGGTTTTGCTTGAGCTTAAAGCAAAAGGGCATCATTTTCCCATTATATGTCACACAGCCCTTTCACCTGTTGAGAAGGCTTTCAAAGCAGTGCCTTTGGTTGCCACAGTGACTCCCACTGAGGTTAGCAGCCACATGCAAATAAATCCTCAGGTTGGAAAATGGTGCACTTAAATAGTTCAAGCTTTGTTTCTAAGGCTGAAGTGCATTACAGCTCTCATTTAACTGAGTAAATACTGTTGTGCTGAAGTCCTTTGCAATGTCATCAACAGGAAGACATGGCTTTGCTCTGGGGCTTGTTTCAGTGAAGGGTCTGTACTGGAATGTGTTGTATTTACATTTAATATTTGTGCCGTGTCTAGGACTTCCTCTCCAATTTCTGGTGCCTGCTGCTTTCAAGAATGAAAAATGCTTATCTGGAGAATGGGTCAGTCCAGGGACACAAGCTCAAGCCCAATTCAGAGCCTTGCTTCCTCTCAGGCTTTTTACACTCTACTAAGAGAGGGCAAAAGTGCCAGATTCTTACTTTCTGATATTGAGCTCCTCTCTCAATGAATGGTTTATTGGTTTGTGCTCAGGCTTGACCCTCTGGAATAGATACATACCTGTCTATAGAATCCTAACACATGGGATATTTTAATTGTCCATATTTAAGTCATCTTCATTAAGACTAGTTGGAAGGAATCTGTGCAATTTTGCTACTTGTGAATCTTTATCTTTTCCTTTTGAGAGTTTCATTTCTAGAGATCAGGGCTCTGGATGACTAAAATTTGCTTTCTCCTACTCAGCTGACATAGCTGCTGGGAGCACAAGTGGACTGCAGCAATCTGAAGGTCTCTTAACTGAGGCCACCACAGTGGTCCCAGCTGCTTGCAGGGTCTGAGCTGACTGAGGCCACCTAGGACCAGCTTCCCTCTGGCTGCAGCTGCCCGTTTCACCTCTTGGCAAATATTTGATTCTGAAAACGTTCAGCTTTCACCATGGCTTGATGCCAAATGGCCTCATTGTATTTGCTAAAGGTCTGGCACCGTGGCGTGGGAGGATTGCCTGTCAGGCAAGGCCTGAGGTCAGGCTGTCCCCTTGCATTCCTCATACAGACAGTTCTGCCTTTACAGTTGGCTCTGGGGCAAGATGGCTGATGCCACGGGAGAGAAGATCTCCAGGTTGCTTATTGGTATGGCACAGTCATGATTTTACCCCTCATGGATTGATCTCAGTGCTCACTGTCTATCCTGACAGGCACTATCTGTTTTCTCATCCTTCCATCCATCACAACTGCCCTTGTGGCAACGCTGTATGACCAGCTTGGAGCAGGCAAAATGGCCCCAGGCCCTTCCTCCTGAGGCTGCTAGCCACAAAACCACCTAAGGTTAGTGGTCCTGGTGCCACAGTGAGAGGGGCATCTGGGGTATATGTATGCACATAAAGAGGTATGCCTCATCCCAGCAGAGGAATCCCTGGGACAGCAGAGGAGAAGGGAGCTAAAGCTGTATTTGTGTAAAACTGCTCACGGGAGCACTGCTGTTAGGGCAGCTGCTGTTGTACTCCTGATGCTGAGGTGCTGAGGTGCTCGTGGCTGTGAGCACACACCCCCCCGCCCCCCCCCCCCCAGCCACTCCCTCACTGATCCTGCTGGCTGCTCCAATGCTCTCTCTCCTCCCTGCAGGCTGCCCCGGGCCCTTCTCTCAGTGCCTTGGCAGCCAGCTCTGATGTGTGCTCCCCCAGCTCGCCTCCCCGCGCGCCCCGGTGCCGCCTCCGCTCCCCTCTCCCCCACCACAGGGAGCCTCCATGGCTCTGCTCTCCTGCCTCCCTGCCAGGTGCTGCCTCTAACCTCGCCGAGCACCCTCAGGGCCCTTCTCTCATCTTTTGCCTTTTCTTCCTTCCCACTTGTGCTTCCCCAGATGAGCCCTGGCCCGCTCCCCGAGGCGTGACAGCCGTGACTGGCATCTCTCTTGACGCTGCTGCTCCTCCACTCTGGCTCCTGTTGGGGCAGGATTCAGCTGTCACATCTCACCAGGGTGCAGGGATGCTTATGTTGAGCTCACACTTTCCTCAACAGCCCTCACTGGGTTCTGCAGGATCACCCGTCCCATCGATCAGAGCATCTCTCAGTGCTGACAGGCTGGACAAGGTCTCGGCTCCGCTCCCCGCAACGTTCAGTCCCCAGCACCAAGTCTCCAGGACGCCGTAGACTGTTGGGTTCCACTCAGGCATAATTCCATCATTACCATTGATTTGTTCGCTCACACTCCCCACGGTGCTTTTAATCAACTCTCCATCTTTGTGCCTTCACACCTTTACGCTTTTCACGATGGGCTCTGCTACCTTCTGCCTCTGCGATGAAATAGTACCATAGAAATCTTCCTGCCTCTTACATACATTAACAATTCCATTTCTTCTCTCTCTGGTCCAGTGAAGGGATCTCCCTCTCTCACAAAGGCACCACTGTCTATGCAAAGCACTTTGGTAAGCTCACAGGCAATAGCTTCTATTCATTATTCCTCAAAGTCCAGCACAATGGGTTATAATTAGTTACTGGCCTCCTTGGTTTACTCTACCTTCAGAGGCTCTTTTACAGTTTAAAAGTGAAGGGAGATGCTGACATTAATTTTTGCTGTCTTTCCATAGCATTGTACACTGAACATAAAACTAACATGCAGGTAAAGGGAGAAGTAACTCACTAGCCAAACAAAAAAAAAAAAGTAGCAAATAGGGCCATCATCACATTCATTTCATTAGTGCAGTGTTGGAGAGAACTCATTAGCCTTTTTATTCTGCATTATCACCATCATTTATCAGCAGCTGGATCACATGTCACAGCTACTATCCTTTGTGGCATCCAGTGTGGGACCAAAGGACTCCCAGAGAACGCCGAGCCTCAACACCAGGGTTGTGCTGGTGATGCACTAGGCACGGGATTAATTGTGGCAGATAGAATTTTTTCCAATATACTCCTAAAGGGACACTCAATAAAGCAATGCAGTGTGATTTACCAACTCAAAGAAGCAGGGACAAATAAAACCACATCATGGGCCTGTCCTTTCCCTTAAACCTTTGTTAGTTTGTTAGCACTTCAAGCATTACAAGTTGTTTGAAACCAAACCAAACCAACCCAGACACACGAGTGGAAAACCCCCAAACATTAGGCTGCACACAGACAGGGAGGCTGCTTTCTGTGAAACGTTTCAGTTTACTTATGTCTCAAGTGATGGTGGCCTTGGAGGTGGATCCTTCATGAAGTCTCCTGCTTCTTTAAGCTGTGACACCCTGATCACTTTTGTGTGCACGTGCATGATTCTGTACTGCAAAACAGAGTTTGGGGCATAGTTTTAGAAATCAGCTAGGAGCTCCTCCAGGAAACTAGTCCTTTAATTATCAGGTGATAACTGTCACATCTTGCATCAATGCAGAAATACATGGAAAGGGAAAAAACTGCAGTCTTGTTCAAGCAGCTAAAGTTATCAGTTATCAGTTCAAGCCAGCACTTAAAGAAAATATCTCATGTATAAAAGCAGCTCGCATCTGCCATCTCATCTCAGAGAAGGGGAAACACTGTTTAAGCATTTAGAGCACCCGAGCAGGGTGTTTGGAGGCTGATCCCAACCCTCTAGACTTGGGCAAGTCAGTTAACCCTGTGACTCAACTGCTGGGAGCAGCAGCGTTTGCTTACCCCACCGGCAGATTGTGGGGATTAATTAGTGTTTGCAAAGTGCTTTGAAGATGAAAAGTATCACGTTAAGTACTCCAAAGTATTATTAATAGTGATAACAAACTGATGATTTTGGAGTATACAAGTCTTTTCTGAACCTTTTCTAGCAAGACCTTTCACTGCAAACAGCTGAACAAGTAACTCCACTGTAGCCAGAGTCCCTGATCTCCTGGTGTCCGAGGCACTGGAGTTATGTTGATGGAGCAAGGCACAAAAAAACCATTTCATTTCACCTTTAAAATAAACTATGTTGTGTTTTAAAACATGGTATGACAGGATACTATGAATGTGTTAGAGTATATACATATACATGTATACTATGAATGTGTTAGAGTGGAGCAAAACAGCTCTGCAAGGATCCTGGTCCTTTGCCTTTGGAGCCTTCTGAGCTTCCCATGTGCCACGTTGATGGGTGCAAGCAGCAGCTGCCCTCTTTCCTGCTCTGGGTTCTCTCCCCAGGCCATGCCACACTGGTTTCTGTGGTCACACACCACATGAACACTTGCTCTGAGGGGTTCTCCACACTTTGAGGCTCTCGTTGACGTGTACGTTGTCTGCACTGAACAGGGAGAAGTGCTTTGGTTCTTGGCAATGTCCCACTGTGTGCAGCCATACAGGGTAAGGTCAAGAGGAAGAAGTAGTGATGTGTAGAGCACAGGGGGGGATGTTGCCAGTAATGGCTCCTACCGTTACCCATTTGGATTTTCTGCCAAGAAAATCAGGCACTGGTGTCAGCCGCAGTCAAGAGGAAGTCTGTCAACGTATTTAATCTGAAACAAGAAACAGTTCCAGGCTTGTATGGCCCAGGTCTTTAAGGCCAGTTTTCTGGCATTATGAAAAATGTTTTTCCTCTGAAAACTTTAAGATCTAAGAATTTTGTCTGGAGCGTAAACAGTAGGACTCTCATGAAGAGTAAAATTTATTTCTTAGCTGGATAGGGTCAAGTAACTCTGACTGGGATTAGCTAATGTTTCACAGAACCTGATGTTTTTGTGGCTAGGGAATCCCTCAAGGAAGGAAGATATCCACGTTTGATGAAAAGCTCCTAATAAAATTAGATACTGCTTCTGAGCTTATCAAAGGAAAATGGAAAGTAATGAAAATTAAAACTGCAGCTCTGGAACCTTGTAAAATACTGACAAGATAGTGATCTGGAATTCACTGCCCGTGATTTTTTTCCCTTATACTGTCCCATCTCCCCATGTGCACACTGTCCTGCTTCTTTCTTCAGTCAGATGACCTTAGTTATTTTCTCTCTCTAAAGCTCCACCTCTAAACCACACCCCCAAAACAAGCAAACAAACAAACCAAAAACAAAAGAACAGCAATTTGACAGCAGTAACTTGCCAAAGCCCAAACTTTCTCTGATGAGTTGTTGCTGAAGATAGGAATCACCAGCAAAACAAAGGATAAGCTCCAAGGTATCAAATAAAGCTGCACTACTCCCTTAATCTCTTTCTGAATTATTAAGTGAAAACTTGGGTCACTTCCAAAAAAGCAGGAAGTTTTGCCCCTTTCTTTGTGAAGGGAAAAGGCTTGTGGCTTTGACAATTTATTTGTGGTCAGAAAGCAAACTTGGGGACCAGTGTTCTGCATGACTTTTATACAAGCAGAATAGGAAACCGTAAAAGGAAAGTCAATAAGAAAGGATGTGTTGAAGAAGGGGAAAGCACTTTCATCACTGCTAAAAAGAGATTTTTAACTGCCTGCCTCCCTCTTGGTGAGCATTTAAACTTTTCACTGTGTGAAAGACTGAAAATGGGAAATATTTCCTGACTGCATGTACTGTGTGCATTTTCCACGTTCCTGGACTGTTCTTTCTCTGTGCAACCTTTACCAGGAAACTTGCTTGCCAAAGACACCAAAAGACATATTCTGCCCTATCCTTTTCTTTTGTATGGGGCTATCCCAAGATGACCTCTACCATAGTTGATCTTGTTTCTAAAAGCAAACTGTCTAGTTGAACAGATGGGGAGGAATACCTAAAGTCAAAATACAGACGAGATTTTATTATTGTCTGATGTACAACAGTGCTAGAGAATCATGACATCCTTTTGGTTGGAAGAGACCTTTCAGATCATCAGCTCCAGCTGTCAACCCAGCCCTGCCAGGTCAACACTAAACCATGTCCCTCAGCACCACATCTAAAAATCTAGCTGTCCAAAATCTGGAATTTGATCTTTTGTTTTGGTTCATCGCTGATGCACCCTGATACCTGAAGCTCTAACAAGGACACTGCTCGGGTTTGCTTTTTTCTTTTCCCTCTCCTTTTTTTGCCCAGGTTGCTTTAATCTGTAATATCAGCAATAATCACTGTGGTATTGTTGCCTAGGCATTCTTGAAGAGTCAGAAGTGGACTGTAATTGAAGAGTTCATTACCAAGATCAGTTGGCTCCTTGATTACAGTGGCAAGGTGAAATATATATCCTCACCAAAAAGCAACTGCTAAACCTTTAGAGAAGTCACCCACTTTTCACTCTTTTTCATTAGGACCCCGACAAGCTTGTCAGCAAAATTAAAGGTATGTCATTCACATCGTGCATGCATTGCAAAGGACTATAAACCTGCCAACCTCTTTGATGAAATAAAAGGGTTTTATTTATGATTCATGTAGGAATATGAGGTTATTTTTATTCTGTCAGTACACTAATAATCAGACAAGAGCTCAGGAAATGAGAAGGCAAACTGACAGGGAAGGTTCTGATAAAGGGGAACCCTCTAGGGTATTTTGCCCCCTTTGTAATCTCCTCCTTTTTAGTGCGAGGTTATAAGCATGGCACAGCCTGATCTTGCAACCAGCCTGGCTCACAGGAACAAAGAGAGTAACTACCTCACAGGACTTGAGGTATAATTCCACAAGAAAAAGAAAATACTTCCACCAGAGAGGTCTGCATTCTGCAGCGATGTGAACAGGAACTTTCAATCTGGTCTTCCAAGAGCACAGGGAATTGTAAAGATATCCTTCTTTTCTCTTGATTTCCTACTGGGCAACAGAACCAATCTTAAACACACACACACACACACACAAAAAGACTGTAAACCTTATACAAGCCATCACAAATTTGTTACCTATTTTTTAATACTAATTTTTACAGGACCCAAAGGAGGGCTTTTTTCCAAGTGCTCCCAGTCTAGCTCAAATGAGATACAGCAGGACAGTGAAGAGATGGCCACATTTAGCTTGTGTCCAGGCCCAAACCGTAGCAGTTTCTCTATCACTTGATGATCCCTCCCCAGCAGAGAAGGGGCATCAGGAAAAGAGGACACCCACGTGTTGAAACGAGCACAGATTTAATGAAACAGCAAAACTAACACAACATAAAGTTATATTCAGCCCAGTGAATGTACAGTGGTCACAACAAACAGGAAGGCAGTCCTTGGGAGCAGAGTGGTGAGCGAGGATCTCCAGGGATGGGGAGAAGCAGGAGGGGAAGAAGGATGGAAGAGCAGGACCAGGAGGAACCTGTGCTCAGCAAACCTCCCCGTTTATACTGAGCACGACATTCACCATCTGGGATACACCTGTAGCTGCCCTGGCTAACTCCAAACTGCTGACAGCCTGCAGAGCTGCCTAGGATTCTAACCCAGTGAAACCAGGACAAGGGAGGCTGGGGAAGTGGCTCCCTTCACAGTCCCTAGTCAACATTTATGGTAGCAGGCTACATTTCAAAATGTGGCTTCCCCTCGATGTTTCAAATGTCTTAGCAATTTGAAGCTGCTTTAGTTCTGCCCCAGCTTGGCAAAGCTTCTGGAAGTGCATTTTGTGCTTCTTGGTGTAAGCTGTCATTCATACCACCAGCACAACCGTGATTACAGAAACACTCCTTGTGAGTAAAAAGGTATCACTGTATTAGCTGGCTGGCCTTAAGTACAGTAGTTTGCTGAACAGTGGTGTGCTGGCAGGAAAACACAGCCTAGCAAAATATATGCAGGATGAAGTGAAACAAAGTTCACTGGAGGAAGGAAAATAATACTAATCCTTCATTCAATAAGCAGTGAGTTAAGTACATTTTGCGTGTTGAAGAAATGTAAAAGCAAAGGGAGGAAAGCACACATACAAAGGTGGTGTGACTGCCTTCCTCTCTAAAGACAACTTATGGGGTATTTAGGTATTGATAATACCAGGGGTTATACCCAAGCTGCTGATAGGAAATGCAGCCCCTGGTTTAAAGTTCCACCAAGTTTCAGGGTGTTTGAATTCCCTCTAACCAAAGAACCCCTCAGAAGTGGGGGGTGATGCTTACATTTTCATGGCTTAAATCACTGAGTAGACCTGCAGAGGATAATAACTGGTGTTTGAGATGGGATTATTTTCATTCTTCAATCTCTGTGATAATTTTCCATACTCGGATTTTCACCTCACAAAGATTTGAGAAGTGTGGATTTGGTTCCATGGGGCTGGCTCTGTAAAGATGAGTCATGATCCAGGTATCAGAGAGGCACTGAACGGATTTCCTCTGGTTGTTGGACGTGAAGCTGGTCTTTGTGATCATTTTGGGATACTCTGGAGTGACACCTTCCAGACTCTTGTTGCTTGTCCTACTGGTGCTGAGATTAGGGGTAATCCGTAGGGCAAGTGTTGCCTTTAATGGAATGCATAAATCACAGAGGGCCTCTGATAATTATAGAGACTGATTGCACTGCTGCCTACAGTCTTTTACCTGTTACTTTTCTTAGCCTCACGGTGCTTTCTGGAAAAGTCACTTGCATTCTTTTCCCATGGACAGACACAGAGTCAACCTTTCTCCTTGTTGCTGTGAGGTTTTGCTTTGTTAGTTTGTTCATTTGTTTTCAAACAGCTACAGCAAAAGGATTTCTAACCATTCGAAACTCTTGATGGCAAAATCTGCTGCCATTAGCAATGGAGCTTCAGGACAGAGGCAGTACTTGGAAGTGTTTTCAGTGCCTTCTTGAAAATCGGTTAGGGGCTGGAAGCAGCAGGATCCTGCTGTTTGCAGAGCACTTGGTGCTCGTCCTTTCTGAAAAGCTAGCCAGCTGGCAAGAGCTGGCTGGGGGTTGACTACTGAGAAATGTTGAGAGGACACAGAGTAGCCTCAAGGTGTTGCTGTCCCTTTAAAAACCTTTCTTCTGTTGACTCAGTGATTTACAATAAAGCATAATTTCATTTCTCTCAGCTAATTACAAACTGCTCCCTTCCAAACTCCTGATCTTTTCACACAGCCAAAGGCATCACTGGTGAATCAGACCCAAGATTTAGGAGGTTGTGATTCTGCACCTCTATTCCCACAGCAGCTGAGTTCTTCTCCTGGCCCCTCTCAAACCTGCCGTTGTGCTGGAAAGTGGAGCAGGTAACTACTCCATCAGTCCGAGATTTCATTCTCCTGGAGCAGGGAGGTTCATTATACTTACTTTATCAGCAGTAAGGTTTACTGCCGAATCCATGAGAGATATTCATGTGAAACATGAGCAGAGAGAGAGGCATTGCATCTTTTCATTAATAAGCCCTCTTCTGGGATCCGGCATTAGTGAGATTCAGCGGATCATAGAGCACAGGGGTATCATTTTTACATGATTACTCTAAATTCTTAAACCAGAGGCTTAAGAGAGAGGCTTCTCACAAAGGCAGCTGTGGGAATTGTTAAATGATTGGCACAGCACTCGCCATGGGCTGAACCACTCTGGGTACCTCCAGTCATGGGGGGTACCAGCAGGCATTTTATTACCTGCCTTTGAGAGAAAAGTGGAAAACAGAGAGCGTATCAGACAGAGGCAGATGTGCTAACCCTGCAAAATGCCTCTGTAGCTCTGTCTCTGCTCCTGAGCAGAGCTCGTGCCATCATACTGATGTGAGGCTTCATCACACGGCACAGGCTAAGCTATTCTCTTCCCCTACCATAGCATCCCTGTGTCTCAGCTTATTTTTAACCTCTCTGATCCTACCTTCATTAGTATGGCTACCAAAAAGAAACCTCCACACCCAAATAACTAGTTTTAGGCTGAGCAGAGGGTCATCTAATTCCACCAGACATGATACTTCTGAGTTAAATTGTCTACATGTGAGAAACTTTGGGTAGCTCAGATGAATGGTACACGCCTAGCAAATCTTTAGTAGGTTATGAGGTTGGTGGCATTAATGACAGAGAAGGGAATCTGTTGATTCTGGAGACCTATGTTGTCTTTTTGGTGTTGATATGTGTTTCTTCCATGATTTCATGCAATTCCATCCAAACATTTTGCTTTCCACTCCCTCTGTCCCAGCTGTTGAGTCCTGTCCTACCAGGCTGTGTGCAAACCAAAATCAGGAAGTTGAGGTGGCTGAAATACAAACTCTTTTTTTTTTT
>NW_008605138.1:26567-32091 GCF_000691845.1 Merops nubicus | reverse complement strand
TCCCGCCCCCGTGGGGCTGTGGCTGAGGAACTGCCGGAGGAAATGCGGCGAGACTGATGTTTGCTTTCTTTTTTGTTTTGTTTTAATTTCAAATTTGAGCCGTACGGAAAAGAAATGAATTTGATCGCCTGCCTCGCAGGGGGAGTGAAACGCACTGTCCTACCAGCACTCATACCTTCATTTAGTAATGAGATTTTCATAGCTTAATTTAGTAAAGGCTTCTTCTCCTCTCCTGTCTGCATCCTGGCTCGTATCAGCACTGGGGTGGCCAGCAGGAGCAGGGCAGAGATTGTCCCAAACACACAGAGTGTTTGCTCTTTGTCACATCTGAGTAGTTTTATTTTGGAAAACTCACTCTAAAGCATATGAGGAGTTCTTTTAACTGGAGTTTTAGTTGAAAGAGAACTGGCTTGCTTCACTTGCTTGCCTTGTTAAATTATATCTTGTCTGAACAGCATAAGCTCCTCAAGTAGTTCTTGCAGGAGACTGTTCTGAGGAGGAAGCCCTTAGCAAAACAGTCAATTTAGAGTGTCTAGTTGAAATCTAATTATAGTCATCCTCCCCCACCTCTTCTCAGTGATGACAAATACAGTAGTTTTACAGGATGATTTCATGCAACTTCCTCTTCTCCCTGTTTCATTCTAAATTTTCACTAACACCCTGTTCTCCATCTTCTGCTCAGGCACCGCAGCTTCTGCAGCTTTTGATTGACTGACCCTGCTTTTGTGGGAGATTGAGTGCAAGGACTGGATCTTGTTACAGAAGGGATCTAACCAAACAGTTTCATGGCCCCAGTTAGTTCCCTTGGCTAAAAAATAAATGCTTTAATAATTCAAACACATGGAAATAAAATGCAAGGACCATGGAGAGCAGCGAAATAATCTGAATAAAGCTAAACTATGTTGCATAGCTACCAAATTCCTGTATAATCATAATGGCTACTGAATTCCTGTTCTGCATGGCAGGCTGAAATACACATTTTTTTTTTTGTCCTTTTCAGATCTCACAGCCTGAAGAATGCAGCAGGTTTCTCAGAGGGTTGGCATGTGCTCCTCCTGTTGGAGGAGGCAGCTGAGTGGGTTCCTGGGGCTGAGGAGATGGCAGAGGAGGCTCCTTCCTGTGCCTGTCAGAACCACCTACAGTGAGACAGGGAAATGGGAGAAAAACTATGGCATGGAGACAAGGAAAAGAGTGGAAACCTGGTGGCTCCCAAGAATAAAGGATCAGTTTTGTAGAACTTCAGAAACTGATGTAAGTGTTATGAGAAATCTGGAAACTGTATTGGGTATTTTTGTTTTCTCAGAATGAAATTAATTGAATCTTTCTGAGTCCAGTTGGTGTGTGATGGTGGGACATAGGTTACATTTTGGGGGAAAATACTTCTGTATGATAGAGGAGGATTAAGGACAGCTGATGATATAGGTGGTGTCCTGGTCTTGGCTGAGATAAGAACTCATTTTCTTCCTAGTGGGTGGTACCAGTGCACTGGGCTTAAACCACAGCAGTGGAAACAAGAATCATTAAAAAAATCTGGAGGTAAAACATGGTGATAAGCAAAGTATGAACATGTAAATTGAGGAGGTGTTTAAGTAATCAATTATTTCTTTCTATATTATACCACATTTAGAAATTATTTGAAGTATTAAAAGAAACATCTTTTAAGTTCTAACTTCTGTAAACAGTTTTCTCAAGATCTTGTCCCAAATGGTTGTGACAAATCTATTACAGTACACACTGCACCTCATCAAAAATCCCTGTTAAAGGGAAGATGATTTAAGAATATTTTAGTGTTTTAGGAATAATGAGTGACTTGCAGAAAAAAATAACATCCCATTAGGTGTCCAACAGTGTACAGTGCTGCTGTGCTCAGATTATTTCTGATTTTGCTATTATTGGACAAAAGCAATGCAGGAGTATTTGCTACCTATGAAGAGAGTTTAGTTCAGCATAGTAAAGTTGCCCATAATTGTTTTCATCATTAACATGAGAAACATAATTGAGAAACTTAGCCCCACGTGTGCTGATGGCCAGTTCCATGGTAATCAGGATGTATTAGGAAGAGTTTGATTCCTTTGTCATTTTTTTTTTCCATTTGCTGAAACCTAACTAAGTGAAATGTTTAATTTCTTTTTGCTCTTTGGGTCTGGGCAGATGCAGTGGAGCCACTTTCATGGCAGTGGGTGCCCAGGCAGTAATTTCTGAGTCAGTCACTCAGTGCTCAGTCACTGCAGGGCAGCTGAAAAAAAGCAACTGGCCTGCTGTGAGCTCCACCTTTGCTGGAGATATAAAGTGAAATGCTTGTTTAAATTCTCAAGAGGATAAAGGGATCTGTCCTGTTTTCAGTTTTTGGTGGGCCAGCTGAGGAGTGTGGAGATGAGCAGTTACAGCTGCTGGGGTGGGGACTGCTGATTTGTTAGCTGCAGTTATCTCAGTGCATCTTTTGTTGAGGAAAAGGGGATTCAAAACAGAATTTTCAAGTGCCATGCAAATATCAATATAAATTAGTGAGATGGCAGCAAAATCTGGGGAAACATCCCCAAATCTGGGGAAACACCCCCATTTACAGCCCCACAGGACTTGATCCAAGGAACTTTGTCACTGCTCACGGGGGTCAGTTCCGGCAGAACCTTGGTTCTTCTTGTGCAGCTTGTGACACAGGCCTGTGTTTATTCAGGTGGAATGCTGACTTGCCTAGTTATAGCTTTCTAAACATTTCTTTCTAGAAATCAAGACCCAAATTTTACGTGCTTTCTATGTTCCCCTATCCTTCTGGGAAGCTTCACATGGGCCATGTTCGTGTCTACACCATCAGCGACGCGGTAGCTCGGTTCCAGAAGATGAGAGGGATGCAGGTAAGGAAGGGTGGGCAGTGGAACTGGCTGGGGGTTTTGATGTTGAAATATCATAATTGTTCAGGAAATTAGTGTCTCCTAAGTATAGACAGTGACCTGTGGAGCTTTGAACGTTGAAATTTGAGACTTCTGTCAAGCAGGTGGTGGTCAGAACTCACTGTTGGTAACAAGAAGCCATCTCAAAGGATACAGCAGCTGCTGTATCAGCTCCCCAAATCCATTGGTGTGTGGCACAGACCTGTGGGCCACACCGTTGCTGTGAGGAGGCTGAAGACCCTCCTGCCATCCAGGTGGGACCATTGGGGATGAGAAGGTGCAGCTGGCAGGAGAAAACTGAGACACCACGTTTGGTAGGGGGAAAAGGTGAAGAATCTGGGCAACAGTAGGAAGGAGTATGGGAAGGGAATACCCAGGTTTGGGGGAGAGAACCAAAGGAGTGAAATGGGCAAGAATCTAGGATGAGACTCAGGAATTCTCTCTAATGTACAGGAGAGCAGGAGCAGCTCCAGAATACAGGAGTCAGAACCTCAAAAGGTGAAATGGAGAAGTAGCTGTTGGTTGCTGTTGTGGCACTTGCTGTGAGTGCTGTGGCATTGTTGTACTCCTGGAGTTCCCACCATCCTGAGGTTCCTGAAGGTATCCATGCTGAAATATTCAGTGTGCTGCCTTCCTAAACACCACCTATTTCATGCCAATAATGAACATGCCATGCACTGAATATCTGCTGCTGCTTTACAGAAATGCAGTCTGAAGAAGAAATTACTGCCTTAGACTTTAAATGAGGAAAAAAACCCAAACCAAACCAACAATCTGTGGTGTAACACTGATCTTTCCTAACTCCTCTGCATGACCAGAACTTGGATCTCACTTTAAAATTTGATCCAGCTGGACTCTTGAGGGGCCTTCTGATTCTTGCTTGATGTTTTGACCACTGGAGATGCCATCTCAGGTTGTAGCTCCTCTCTCATGAATAACAGTGCAGATACCCACTGAATTTCTGTTCAGAAGGATGGGAACTTGCTTCCTCTCCTGCTAGCTAAAATAAAGTGGAAACAATTGTCTGCATTCAGTAGGATGCTGGAGGTGGTAGCTTTGGAATGCAAAGGAAATAAGCACCTTCAGCTGAGACCTTTGGGGGAAATGAGAAGATAATATAATTACAGTCAAACACAAGAGCCACTGTGAAAGCAAGTCCTTATTTCCACAGCTGCCTATTGTCTTCCAGAAAAGTTGTGGAAGTCTTTTAAAGTTTTTAAATCTTGCATTTCAGCCTATTGTTGTATTTCATGTGCAAATGACTTTGAAGGCTCTTCAGAGCACCTGTAGAACATGCTGAGTGCCTATAAATCTGTATTGTTATGACTAAAGGTGGGCAGCCAAAGAATTGAACCTTCATATAGGATTAAGAGACATTAAAGATCTCCCAGATGGTTTTCTGAGTGTGTCAGACTAATAGCTGTTGTTAGTGATGCTGAGGAACTTGCTGGAACTCAGACTCACCTTAAAACCCCTTTTCTTTGTTAGCCATGCTAATTTCCCCATCGTTTAGAACTAAAGTCTTTGTCATTGATTTTTCTCCTCACAATTAATTGATCAGTCTCTGGATGTTTTCTCTGGCCATTGCCACAGTTGTGCAGCCTGTTAAAGATTTCTTTATTGTGATGGTTGCAGGCTGTGACATGGTTATGTCTTACCCTACATAAAATCTGATATTCCCAAGAAAAAATATTCATGGAATTACTGTAATTTTTCAGTGCCTAAAAAGAAAACATACCTTAGAAACAGAAAATGTGAGCATGCATAGTTTTGAAGTTATTCTGCTGGGTTTTGTTTGTTTGGGGTGTTTTTTTTCTTTTCGTCTCTGGAAATCCAGCTTTAATATTGCATGTTTAAAAGTTCCACCATTGCTAATTTTTCCCAAGTCAGGATTCTCAGTAGAAGTGAATGCATTTCAGGTATCCAGGGCAAGTTTAGGATAAGATTTTTGATTAATAATGTTTCAACCTTGCTGCCATAATTTCCAAACTTTAAAAAAAAAGGGTGAGTTATTGAAAATAATCTTGGGAACCATGTCTCTGTGTATAGATGTAGAAGCAGCACTGGTAGGTTGAAAGTGTTTATAAGGCAATGAGGAATGATGGCCTGTTACTGTGGAAAGCAGAGGGAAAACCATTCACATTTACAGTGCCCAGGGAAAACTTCAAACTCCAGTTTAGATACATTGTCTAATAAACAGTGAAGGAAAATATATGTATGGTGTCTACATTAGCTGAGCAGTGTTTATGGTTAAGAGAGTAATGGCTGTTGAACAAGGTGGAGACATTTTTCTTAGAGAATGCTTTTATGAGGAAAGAGGGAATTTAGTTTCACATTGATTTAATCTGAACAGGCAACAACTGGGCTGTGACAGTACTTCAGTAAGGATAAACTCGATGCCTTTGCAAAGGGCTCAGGCTCCTGGAGGGAATGAGAACCCTTCCCTGGAACACGTTCAGGTCATTTCTTCATGTTGGAGGTAGTTTGAAAGCCTTAAATCATTTGGAAGCTGGTTTTTGTTTTTCTAAAATGGAACGTTAGTGTTTCGTTTTTCTGGCTGGAAAGGATCTGATTTGGTTTCCATTAAAATATATTGGGCAGAAACCTTGATTTCACCAGCATTTTATGTAGGGGAA
>NW_008605138.1:0-26557 GCF_000691845.1 Merops nubicus | reverse complement strand
GAAAGAAACATCTGATATTTTTTTTCCCCCTCTCTTGTTTTTGGAAGAGATACTGCTTCAACAGAAGGCTGTAGCTGAGGTCAGTGGCTGATGACACCGAAAACAGGCCAAGTGTTGGTTAGTTACCACGACTGCACCAAGCCAGTCTCCTGCCAAAGCAGCCAAAAGAAGGACCACATTTTTCATGAAGGGCAATTAAAACAACTTGTGTGTGTGAGGAATTCTTGTCACACATCTTACTACCAACCTATTCCTTTAAAAATGCAATGAAAAAGTGCTTTATGTGTTTGAAATGACAAATTTGTGTCTGTTAATAAACCATAACGTGCAGTTCCTGGTGTTCTCCTTGTGTCTGCATGCACGTTGTGAGTTCCAATGCACAAGTTTTGTAAGGAGTTTAGAGGTTTCCTACTTGTGTTCTGAGAATGCTGTCTACAAATGAGAGACATTCATGGTGATTTTCACCGTGGCAAATTTCCAGCCTGCTGCTGCTCAGGGGGGGGAGTATTTGCTGGTGCTTTATCATCCTGTCATTAGCACGTCTTGATAAATGCCAGAGTGGATAATTTGTGCCTCTCAGAGGACTGAGAATAATTCCCCTAGCAATCAGGGAACAGAGAGGGATGCAGTTCAGTAGTTCCTGTGATGTCTTTTTAATAAAATTTTGGATTTAAATTGATACTGCAGGGAGGCCAACACGTGTGTGAGGTGGGCAGGAGTGAGAATGATCCTCGGACAATTTGGGCTGAAATTCCTGTGTGCTAGGATCAGATTTCTTAATTTATGCTTAAACTGTTCCTGATAGATGAGACTGGAATATTGTCAGTGATATTTCCACAATACCCCAAACTTAAAGAGCATTTTTGTTTTATCTAGTATGTATTTTTTTTTTTTTAAATTAGATGTATTTTCATTAATTGTTTTCCCTTCCAGCAGTGAATCTTAATACTCCTAAAACTGCAAAAGGGAGTGGTATTGAACAAAGACAGGCAAGTGTAATTAAAATATTATAATTAAATCATCAACAGAATGAATTGCATCAACACAGTTCCATTTTCTGCTCATCCTCAGCTGCATTTTTTTGTGTGTGAGCCTGTTGTTTCCATTTGCCAGGTTATTTTCTGTGCTATAAACCAAGTGGAAAGTATTGCAAGTATACTCTGTGAAATGAATCTTATTTAAATCTAGCTTCCCAGTAGCAAACACTGAAGGTGTTAATGAGCTCACTGTTTCACTTTGAAAAGGAAAAAGAGAAAATGAGATATTATTTTAAATGCAATTATGTCAGACAAGAACGTGTGAGATGGAGGCGAGAGGCACCTTGGTGTCCTAAATGTTTGTGGCAGTTTGTGGACATGGAATAATTTCTCATATTTTGTGTCCTGTATGGACAAGAAATAAATGAGAGCATTTCATCAGCAGACTTCTGTTTTGATAGAAGTCTGCGTGGGCTGATTATTTTTTAATTTAAAGTGCCTTATCAGAATACTAATGGGCAGCATTCTGTTGCAGAGGAGAGTTGGAATAGTCCGTGCTAGTCAAAAATTTATTATTTTAATCTATTTATTTCCAGATGTGCCTTGTCTGCTTTTTTTTTTTTTGTCTGGTGGTAGTAATCTGTAGCTCTTGTGTCATGGTGTTTATTGTATAGTACCCTTAAAAGACAATTTAGGCTGCAGTCAGCTGGAGATCTTGTAGTTAAAATGTGTGATATCTGTAATCTCTCAGTTACTAATCAGATTTTCAATGTGTCCAGGTTAATTGTGGGTGCACAGTGGAAGGAGTGACTGTCCTCTCCTGCCTCCTCTCCAGCCACCTGCCCTCTCTGCCTCACTCCTGTGGGACATCCAGCCTGAGGAGGAGGACAGAAGGTTGCTGCTGGGGCCAGGGGTGTTCTCTGGCAGCTGGAGCTCATGACCACAGATCACCTCTTTTGTCAGTCTTTTTTTGTTAGTTTCTGCTGAGTGTGTCAGGGCTATAACTAGAGACAGGGATGTAGACTTGAGTCATGTCAGCAGGCCTCTTCATTTTCACTTTTGGTCTCATCACACATTCTCTGAAATGTATATTGATTTACAGGCATTGTTGACACTGATCCTGCTCTTTCTTAAAATTTAGAGTGCCTCTGGATGTAAGAAAGATACATCAGCTCTCTGGTCGTGGCTTTGAGACTTAGTGAGCACATCAGGAGAGCAAACAAGGTCTTTGTTGCCTTACAAACATTAAGGAAAATTCACTGACTCTGTCCTAGTTATCTTGCTGCAGGCACAGGACTGGGCGTTAGGAGATCATTGTCAGCTCTGTGTGCTTTCCCACGTCAGTGTGATGGGGTGATTGTTACAGCAGTAAATAGATCCTCTGAGAGGAAGAGCTGAGGTCAGAAATGG
Organism: Merops nubicus; assembly: GCF_000691845.1. Classification (NCBI taxonomy): domain Eukaryota; kingdom Metazoa; phylum Chordata; class Aves; order Coraciiformes; family Meropidae; genus Merops; species Merops nubicus. Next base: position 24,170 of record NW_008605138.1, on the reverse strand, counting down.
ATAAATGGAGCTACCAGGCAGGCCTCTGCTTTCTCCCACAGCCCCATTAGGAGCTGTGGCCATCGTGAACAGCAGAGTTGTGGCCGTGCTGTGGAGTGGATCTCAAAGTGATGCTTCAGGCTGGTGCAGGGGCAGTCTTTGGGAGCTAAAAGGTTGCAAGAAGCAACTGTTTTCCTTTTGGATGATCTGCCCTGAGGAGACTGCTCAGTGTGGTAGTCACCAAGAGCTTTGTTCCCCACACACTAATTAACAGCTCCCAGAGCTTCCTCGCAGCTTCCCGGGCAGCACACAGTGTGAAGGGTGGTGGAAGTGCCTGTGTCACACCTGACCCTGCCCCAGCATGGGGACTTCTGAGCATCTTAAGCCATGTCACTCCTGCTCAGGACTAACCCAACCAGGAAGAGTTTACCTCATTGTGAAGGACAGAAACTCAGGATGGCCTGTGGTGATAGTGCTGGCCTCTGCTGCCTCAACAGGAGTGAAACTAGAGCCTGCTCTCTTACCATTATGAGACTCGTGCAGGCCTCCTGTCTTATAGAATATGTTCACAATTTATGTTTGTTTCTCCTTGTGGCTTGGAGGAAAGGCTGCACTGAGAAGTGCTGCTTGGAAGAACAGTTGCTGGTGAGCAGAATTGATCCCTCTGTTGCATCAGGGTTGGAGGCTGCTGTCAGGAGCAATCAAGTCAGCACTGGAGAGAGTGGGTGACTGTTTCCTTCTGCTTATCTGTAATGCTGGAGGGAGCAGCCGTGTTTCCTGCTGGCTAGAGCCTGTGACCAAACCACCTGGGAGCTACAGGGAATGCCCTTTGGTCTTCAAAATGACTTTCTTCCTGGTTTTTTTTCTGTTTCAAACAGCCAAACTGTTTCGTTCTCCTTTGTGCCAACTTCCAACCTTTCAGTTGTGTGTTTTCTTCTCCTCTTCCCTCTCTGGTGCTTTTCAGAACCCTGTAGTTAATCTCAAGCCTTGTGTTCTAGGCAGAGTTCAGTGATGCCAAGTGCTGCGTGGAGGCCGTGGCATTCTCCCTGTAGGTACATGACATACATCCCAGCCAGCAGCAGCTGACCTGCTGTTCAGCCAGATCCATTCCACAAACCTTTCAAATCCCTCCACGGCAGAAAAGTAAAGGAGACAATAAACTTGAAATCATTTTCCAAACCACTGTGCATGTTAGATCCATCTCTATAGCAACTACATAAATAGATCTATCCTGAAGATTAATTTGAGGATATTTTTAATGTCTCTTGAAATTCAGGTTTCTGATTGAAACTTGAATTAGAGTACTTCTGCAGCTCTTTCACTTGAAGAATGCTGTTGGTTGTTAAATTGGACTGTCTGTTGAATGTGATAAGTGATTTATACACTGTATGATATTTTTAATGTAGATGGTAGAGTTGGGAAGATCTGTGTGAGCAGAGAACTCCTGCTAGTGCTGATGGCACAGTGATAAAATGTCTGCAGAGTAGCTGTCTGGAGCAGCAGTCAGCCCTTTTGGGGAGCCTCTGGCTGGTAGTGAAGCTGTTCTTCCCACATCCTTTTGCTCATGAGCTTGAGAAATGAGACTGTGCCTCGCTTTTGGCTGCCAGGAGATCTTCAGAAGCCAAATTTTACAAAAATTAGTGAGGAGTAGTTTCTGTAACCTCAGTGTAGTTGTAGTAAAAGAAGGATTCTTAGGGATGCATACGTAGGGCAGTTGTCTAAACAAAGAGGGGTTAAATAAGAGAAAAATGTGTATTATACATTAAAAAACCATCTGGTTTATTTCATCACTTCTGTCAAGAGACAGATCAGCAGCAGCAGTAGTGGTCAGCAAGAGCTGAGCTGCAGGAATGAATATTTTATTGCATCCTTAAATAATTCTGCTGAGATTTGTAGTTTATGTCAAGTTTACCTCCTTTCTTTTTTCTTTTTTCTACCAATAGTTTTGGTTACTGGTGGGGAGAGGGAGAGGAGAAGGGCTGGGGAGAGATGTGCTTCAGCAGGGTGTCAGCAAGTCATTTAGGCTCCAAATGAGATTTTCCATATGATGCTTATAGTGTGGGGAAAAGGGGAGTTAGGACTCCTATTTTCTGTGGAGTGAGGAACAATTACCTGTCTGATGCAGATGTAATGCAGAACAACATCCCAGTTTCTGTTAGATTTGTACATCCCAGAAGTGCTGTGCACAGCCCCTGGCTCGAGTCACCATTGCTCACAGGCTGATGCCTCTGGGACTGTTGCTGCACCCGTGGAGCAGTGACACACAGCAGGGTGACTGAGCTCAGCATTGGAAAGGAGGCTGCTGAGGGCTCCCATCTGTTAAATCCTGTGCCTTTAACACGGAGTTGCTGCCTAGGGCACCTTTATAAACATCTCCATAACATATTTTTTACAAAAGAATCCATTGAAGGCAGAGGATTGGATGGTTGGGGCAAAAAAAGAATAAAAGTAATTCAAACCAGTGGCAAAAGCAGCTCTTAGGCTTCCAAAAGGAACAGATTATTCACGTGGAGATTGCTTGTGAGGTTAGTATTGCTGGGCTTGCTTTCTTACTGCTTGTTTGATGACAGGCCACTAAAGAACAAGTTCTCTATATAAATACACGTTTTAAGGGGTAAAAATTTTTGATTCCTTACAACCTGTAAAATGTTACTCAGTCGTGTTTTGCTGCTGTTGAACTTGTGTAACTTTAATCCTAATTACTGCATTTACAGCACATTTGTAGGTGTTAGAAGTGGTTTGGGTTCCATCAGGTATCCACTAAATGCTGCATCTTCACCTTTTCAAACAGACCTGGCCAGCGCTGGCGTGTTTTGAAGGGGCTCAGTTCAGACAAAGCAAACCCTGAAGTACAAACCACCAGTCGTTGGTTATTTGGAGGCCTGTGTGTGCTGCTGCTGCCACTCCAGGAATGGTGTAAGATTGTGTTTCTGCTGCTTCCTGACAGGTGATCAACCCCATGGGCTGGGACGCGTTCGGTTTGCCAGCAGAGAACGCTGCGGTTGAACGTGGGCTGCACCCTGCAAGCTGGACACAAAGGTAGCTTCTGATGGACTCCAGGTGACATTTCCACCATGAACACTCGTACAGAAACACACAAAGCAGAGCAGAACCAGTGTGGAAGTAGAAATATGGTACAGGAAGAGCCAGGGTTGTTTGCTGGTGGTTTATGGGACTGTGCAGATGAGTCAGTTTAGAAACAGATGCATCGGGACAAAGCAGAGCAGAACCAGTGTGGAAGAAGAAATATGGTACAGGAAGAGTCAGGGTTGTTTGCTGGTGGTTTATGGCACTGTGCAGATGAGTCAGTTTAGAAACGAATGCATCGTAGGGATTGTCAAGATTTTATTCTCCATGACTTTTAAACTGTAAAAAGGTAGACTATTGAAAGAGTGACATTTCCCAAGCACCCAAATCAATGTGTATGACATAAATCAGCATTTCATTTGGCAAGTTGAATGTTAGTGTGGAGCACAGGGTGGGACATGGTGCACTCTGAGGTCAGACTGAGGAGCAGTGCTCAGCACGGCCAGATGAGGAAGAGATTTTTCATTTGAGACTCAGTCTTGGAAAGCCCTAAGCAGCCATTATTGCTGCTGATTTCAGTGGAAATTTTGGGCTTTACACTGCAGAATTGGGTGTTGCATTCCCCTAGTATTCTGTAAAATGGGTAGAAGGTTACATAAGTAGACATTAATTCCTATAAAGGACTCAGAAAAAAGTCTTCCCCAAGGGAAGCTGTTTGTGGTGCTCTGGATGCAGGGACCTAGCTGGGGTGCCTGTTTGGAGCTGGATCCTTACCATTTCTCATGGAAAAGACAAGGGGTAATGGGTACAAGTTACTCCTGGGGAGATTCTAAGTGGATACAGAAGGAAATTTTTTCACAAGGACAGTCAGACATGGGATGATCTCCCCACCACAGTGGTGGAGTCCCCAGCACTGGACAGGTGTAAGAGTCAGCAGGACAGGGTGCTGGGCCAGCTTGTCTAGACCAGGCTTCTCCCAAGAAAGGCTGGACCAGACCATCCTTGAGGTCTCTTCCAACCTGGGTTTCTACAATTCTGTGATTATTTTGCATTTTTAATATAATCCATCTGCAGCAAGGTCTGGCTGTACAGTTTCATGGTGGTAAGTTTATGGCTGTGCAGCCACCAGAAGTTTAGGATTCCATGCAGCCTCCCAGGATGTATATTCCCACTGCCTTCTTTGTGTTGGCTCAGCTGGTTTTGCAGCCACAGTGTCAATTTGATCAGCCTGATGATCAGAGGGAAGCAAGAAAACTGGTGTTTGGGTTTGGTTTTTTTTGGAGAACCTTTTGTAGGGTGTGTTTTCAGTGGAATGGGTAAGCTGACTGAACTCACCCCACAGCCACATGATCACCAGAGCCAAAGCAAAATCCAGCCAGGACAACACTGCCAGGATTGAGCTGATGGTAAAAGTGTGTCCTACTGCATCATGAAGATTTCAGAGGGCCCTTTGGCTCAACTGCAGTAAAGATAATTAAAAATAATGAGAAGTGACACTTGAGGAGCATTTCCCCCAAACCCCAGTGCTGTATTTGCCTTTGGTTATGCTCACATCAAGAGGAGACAAACTGTTGTTGTGTATACCCAGCCATTGGAATTGAACCCAAATACACCAGGGCCTTGAAAAATTGTTATTAAAGATGAATATTCTGACAGTTCCTTGAGCTTGAGTGTTAGTGAGATAATAGTGTCAGGAGGTTAACCAGTGCTTTCCATTTCTCAGAACTTGTAAGCTCCTGATTTTAAAGCTGATCCCATGATAGAAGTGTTTTAATTTAATAATATTTGTTCTTTTTTTTTTTTTTCCAGTAATATTCAACACATGAGGGAACAGTTTGATGCACTAGGTCTGTCTTTTACATGGGAAAGGGTAAGGTTTTCTTTTTTAAGGAGTGCTGCTTTATTTTCTTGCATGATGGAACACAGAAGAACATGGATTTTCATCATGTTATGGCAATATAGAAGTCTTTGAAAGGGACCAATTCTAATTGTTAAACTGTAAAATCAAGTTCTCTCAAGCTTTTTATCAGATAATCTCTCCCTTTTGACATACATTATCTCATAATCTCAAGGTTTAGGAGAATCTTTAAGTGATTTCAGTTTTTGCATTTGGATTTTCTCTGCTTTTTCAGCTCTTTCAAAGTAGCCAACTTCCTGTGTTAGAAGTTAGGCAATAATTAAAACTTTCTGTAAGAGCATGACTTTCTGTTACAGCACATCTGTTTTGAGGAGTACTTTCTTCAATGTGTATATTTTTATAGTGTACTCAAGGGTTTAAAGCTAGAAACTTGAAAGGGTGGTTTATGTCATTAGAAATTTGAAGCATAAACTTTCTAGGTGTTCATGTCACGACCGTTTTGGAAAACAGAAATTTCCATTTAAAAGACTAATGCATGAGAATCAGGTGCTCACCTTAAAAACCTCTCCAGACACAAGCAGACAAATGGCATAATGTCATTTTCAAGCTAAAAAAAATTAATTTTTATGCAATTGTAAGGTTATTGCATTTACCAGGGGTCAAAGTCCATCCCTACCTTTATATTCTCAGCAATAACTGTTGCTTATCACCTTAATATGGTTCTGAATAGAGTGAAGAGATGCTAATCTTGGATTTTTATATCAGTATTGTAGATCTGAAAAGGAAAAGGATTCGTTTTCTGGCAGTCTGAGACCTGCCATCTCTTTTCTTTAATCTTGAAGGTGAAGTTGTTTATTTGTATCTCTACCATCTACAAACCCTGTTTTGTCATGGTGTGTGTACAGCAGGATTTGCCAGTATCAGCCTTTCTTGTAAGATTTTATTTTCCTTGGTAGCCAGAAAGCTCCTCTGAAAAAAAACAGATTTGTTGTGAAAGGTTCACTGCACACATTCTTGACAATTATTTCCTTATCTTCAAAACTGTTGGTGTCTCAGAGATTTTCTGTGTAACACAGCAATACTTCAAAACAGTGACATCATCTGTGTGTGCTGGATCACACGAGCTGGATGTTGCAGGTTGCCTTTCAAGAGAATCAAGACAATTTACCTCTGTCTGTAGGATTTTGTTTAACCCTTCCACCCTGAAGAAATGTTGGGGAGTTGGCAGTGCTGAAACCCATAGCAGGAAGTAAAAATATGTGGGGGAAAATAATTTGTCAACTCTGTGCCTGTTCTTTGAGGCTTAACTGGACTTTTCTAGTGACCTTTGTTTTGGTTAATGAACTTTCAGAGGTCTCTGAGGGCTTTGGTGCTCCACAACTGGGTGCATGTGGAGAGGGGTGTAGTTAAATGGCAGTGCCAGGGCTCAGCTGCTCAGCACAGCAGAACACTGCCCTGTGCAGCTGCTTAGTTCAGCAGTGAGCTCTTTGAGGAAAGGGATGGGGTTTTTTTGTTACTCTGTGTATGGCACCACACCAGTGGTGTACAAAATACCATGACAATGCAAACAAACCCACTAGCCTTAGTGACTCCTGTGAAAAATGGAATAAAACCACTTTTTATGTGATTTAGATGAACAAACAAAGACTCTGGTACAAAACAGAGGGGTTTAAAATGTAATTTCCTTGGTGTTGCTTAAATGTGCCCCTTCATTATGCCAGAGCATAGTGCTTAACAAATCCATGCTGGAGGGAACCCCTTCCCCTGCCTGACATCCCTCTTTCAGCATGCCCTGAATTGCCTTTTAAAGTGCTAACTTTTCATCTTCACTGCCTGTGCCCTCTGAGGCCAGCTCAGAGAACATGCCTAGATGATGGGAAGTACATTTTTCCATTTCATAAATGCTAAGGGGAGAAAAAAAAAGTGGGAAAATAACAAGTACTGGATATTTCTAATACCTGTGAGGTATCTTTAATACCTAGTGCATGTGGCTGTGCTGAAGAAGCTGACTCTTTATAGAGTCTTATCTGGTGTTCATAAAAGTCCTGCTCAGGAACATGGAGATTAGTTGTAGTTTTATTGCTTGGTAAAATTATTATGAACAAATTCCAGGGCACCTTAGATACCAGAATTTATTTTTTTTTAGTTTCTGGTTTTTTTTATTTCCCATTGTTCTCTGTCTTACAAATCAAAAGTATTTTTATATTGTAGCAGAGGAATTACTTAACCAGTAAGACACTACAAATAAGATGTTATTAAAAGCTAATTAGATTATTTCAGAAAGCCAGGTTACAAAGACACTTGAAAATGACTCTCCTAAACAGAAAATGTAAGCAAACTAAAAATGGAATTAAAGGCATAAAATATCTTGGTAAGTACTTCACTGTAGTGTAGTTTTGAATACTAATAGTGATGTCACATTTTTCCCCTGAAACATGTAGGTATTTTAAGTGCCTCAAGTCATAAATGTTACATTTGGAATCCCTTTGAAAAGGGTGTGATTTGGGGGAGAGATTTAAAAAATAATCACAAATCAGGGAGAGAATATTTCTCTTCTGAATATTTCTGTTTGTCAGATCTAGGGTTAAAAAGCTGCAGTTTGGGGATGTAAAAAATGTCACTGAGGGACATTAAAAACATCTGGGAAAAAAAAATCATGGTGGTTGTGTTTTGGGTTCACAATGATAATATTTGGGGTATTCCAGTGATCAGATTTCTCCAGAATACCCAGACAGCAGGGCAAAGTGCCTGCCACTTCTTAACCATGATTTTCAGGGGAATGAGGCAATATTTTCCAAGGCTGATATCCTCAGCAGCAAGGGCTGGAGAGCATGGAATGATTTTCTCTCCTGTGCTCTGGAGTGCTGTCGCTCTGAACGTGTTCCCAGGGAGCCAGCAGCTCCCCACCACAGCACCAAGCTGCCACTGTCCTCCAGGAGGCAGCTCCTGCTGCCAACAGTTTTCAGTCTTTTCAATTAGTGCATTCCAAGTGACACAGTTTTTTACATAAGAGTAACGTTCCCCTTCTGCTCTGTGCATTAAAAAAGACCAAATCTGTGGATTTTCTCTTCATGCAGATATTTGTCTCTTTAGTTTTGAGTTTGCCATTCGTGCCCACTGCCTGAGCACACATAGAACTGTCACAGCACATAGAGCATTTTCCTAATAAATTTTCTTTTTATGTACATATTACTAATAATCAGTCACCACTACTTGTAATTGAATAAAAAAAGGAAACACTTGATACAAGGCTGCTTGTGTACAGGGAAGATATTCATGCTCTGAAATGCAGCCACTGCCTGACGTTTGTGTTTGTAGCTAATAAAGCATGAAACTAAGAGCCTTTGAAACACAAATATTCAAATGAATTCAGACATGTAGCTTGGTCTAGCTCTAAACCTCTGAAAATCAGGTAATTACCCTTCCAGATGAGCTGGTGCATGCCCCTGAACAACAAAACAGGCAAATAATAGATTAAAGACTGTTTAATCTTCCCAGATAGCTCTTGAAAAAATCTGTTCAGACTTCTTCTCCTTACTACCTTTTAACAAGTGTCAAGTGCAACATGTCTGTCTTCAGGATAGCATAAGACTGTGCTAAAAATGAAATTAATAGTAATAAACTAGGAAATTACTTCTCTCTAGTCTAGTTACATGTTTTTCACAGAGCTGGGTGGATCTCAGAACAAATAAAGGTTTTTATGCAGCCTGTAAATATCACTTTTATTTGAAAGAAAATAGCCAGGCAAGTAGTTGAAGATGTAACCTTCTTAAAAAAAAGCAAAAACCAAACAAAAAAACCAACCCAACCCCCAGTTTTAAGGTCAGAGTTCTGTTATGCTACTTGGCAAACCCCTTTATAAACCCTTTTCTGTGTTTCTGAGGTGAGTTCTGTTAATGCACTGCAAATCTTTGTCATGCTCATACAGTATAAATAGCAACGTTAATATTCACCTTCATTTAAGCATGGTAGCAGCCTAATGGAAGCTTTTTACCAGACATCATTTATTTAATCAAGATCAGTAACTGGAATATGTGGGAAATTATGTTTCACTGGAAGTCTCCACGTGCTGAACGTCAGGAGGAGACCCCAGCACATCTCAGCTTGCCAAGAGGGGTCCTCAGCACCCATGTCATTTCTCCTCCTTCAGGATCTTCAAACCTTCATGGTTAACAAAGTTCAGTGATGAGCTTCAGTGATCTTTTTGCAGCCCAGTGACCACAGCAGATTTTTTTTTCTCAGTGTTAGTCTGCTTCATTCCATTCTAAGAAGTGCCAGTGAGGCAGTGGGGGAGAGAAGGTGCCTGGCATTCTGTTCAGCTTGTGTCTGGTAGCTCATGCTTGTGTAGAGATTGTATAGAAATACCAGCTCTTTGTTTCAATGAACACCCATCCTCTCTTCAGGACCAAAAGCACAAATCTCAATCCATTTTAGCATTTTTGATGACTCCCCTCTGTGTCTTCCCTGTTTGTCTATTTCTCATGTAATTTTGCATTGTACCCAAAGGGATTGTCTCCCTTCTTTTGTGTCTGGTGCTCCAGCAATGAAGCTTCATTGCCTTTAGTGGCATCACACTGGCAGGAGAACTGATGTCAGTGTGGAGAAGCAGGGAAAAAAAATAAAGAATGATTAAATGAATAGTGTTTAGTGGTAGAGATGGAAATCAGATTTCTATTTGAGTGCAGAGCACTGGGATTTAATCAAGCAAGTGCTTTTTATGACAGAGTCTTCACATGCTGTGCTGAAAACTTGCCATTAAATGTCTCTTTCTGATCTTGAAAAGCCTCTTATACACACTTTGGAGGCACATCTATTCAAAGGTCATATTAATTGTTCAAAGCAACATTTCAGCACTGACATATAAAGTTCAAAGCAATGTTTCAGTACTGGAATGTAAAGTTGTGGAAAAAAGAATTCCATTTTTATGGTAGAGTGCTTCAGGTGTCATTTGAGTAGCAGATGATCTTGCTGAAGCCATGTGTAGAGAGAAGCTCAGGTGATAGGAAAGCCTGGGTGAAAGGCAGTTCACATTTGAAGCTGTTTCAAGTAGTTGATAACAGTTTGCAAATGGAATAAATTTTATCAGCAGCTTATTGTCAGCCCTGTAGCTCTAAAATCAGATGTTCCTGTTGATCTGAAACTCAGCACAGGATTCGTCTTCCACTTCAATAAATACAAATGTGGTGCAGCAGAAAGTTTGCAGAAATGTTTCATCTTTAAGCAACTGCAAGGTGAAAGGGAAAACTGCTGAGGAGGGAAATGTGATCTGTTTATTGAGGCATATTTGTGACATAATGACAGCTAAAATACTCAGTTGCACAGTTGTCTTCACTCTGGCCAGACTCTAAAACACTCCCATTGTGCCTGTGAGACCACTGAGTGTGTGTAGAGAAAATTGGGGGGGGCTATAATAATGCAATTTTTTTACTCATCTTTACATATTAAGATGTTTGTTTGAAATACAGATTGGGTTTTTTTTAAGAGCAAACATTGAAAATATGCAACTTTGTAAGCAGCTGATAAGTAGGTTGGTTTTTAATTATTAGAGTTCACTAAAAATGTAGAAACTAAGTTTATAAAAGAGCTGTCCATTATACTGTTACTTGCTGCACTCTTAACTCCCATTCCTCCTTCTTATGTTGTCTTTTATTTTTAGCTGTCTTTATCTCTCTCTTAACAATCCCCCTCATCTGTGACTTCTTTTACCACTCTCATATTCTCTATACTTCCACCTAGAACATTAGCTCCCTATCTGGAGCTGACTTGCCTTTTAAATGGCCCCTTACTTGCCCTTTGATTGTGAGATCCCCTTTGCAAATCTTTTGGCTTAAAAGTTGAACATCCTACTCCATGTTCCACCCCATCTGCCCACGACCTCAGGTCATCACTGTTTTATTTCCTTTCTGCAGGAAGTAACCACTTGCTTGCCAGAGTACTACAAATGGACACAATATCTCTTTCTTAAGCTTTTTGAAGCTGGGATAGTGTATCAAAAAGAGGTGGGTACAACCCTTGGCTTTTAGTACTTTGTAGGTGCACTAATTCAAGTCACTCTTGTCAGTGGCACATTGCTGGATTGCCCACGTTCATTAAGTGGCTTGTGCTCCACTGCTCTTAAAATTGCTGCAAAATAGACTGAATTTTATATATAACCCAATTTTGTCTGTAACTCATATGTAACTAACAGGAATGGGATGGTATTGTAGCATGTCACATCAGAAATGTTCCTTGTCAGGGATCTACATGGAAGTGGTCTGAATATAGAGCTACTATTAGTTTATTTTATAGCTTTGATATAGACTTTTCTAGATCTTAACTTCCCTCTGGTGGAATCCTATAAGATCCTGAGGAGTCTCTTCAGCAGTGACATTTAACTATGTAACATTACTGTGATAGCATCTCAGAACTGACAGGATTGGGTGGGAAAATTGGAGATTATGTGCCTAGCTATCCAAATCCTGGGCCCTCTTTGGGATTTCTGCAATATTACAGGAATAGTAGATGCTATTTTTTCAAGTTAGTGTCTGGCATTTAATACCACTTCTGGGGTATTCTTTTGTGGTCTCAACCCTTTATAATAAATGATCAGCTAAATTGTTCAGCACTGTGAGGAGATGAGTTTGATTTCTTTTTTTCCTCCCCAATATGTTAAGTCTGGTATTTCAGTTAGCCCTCAAAACCCAAGATTTGCAGAGCTGAACACCAACATTTACTTTGCTTTAAATTTTATTTAATGTGTCTGTGTTGATATGGAAAGGTGATTCCAACAGTAATTCACACAGCTGAAAGAAGTTATGTGCAGAAATATCAACTCTCTCCCTTGAAATACAGTTGACCAGCATAATATTTCTTTGTGGTTCTGTCCCCTTGTGTTGGAGATCCTCAGTTATTCATCCCCCTCAGTCTGACTCAACACTTTCAGATGACTGGTGGGCAGCTTTAAGCACCAGCAGATGCAGTTTGCAGCACAGTCAACTGGAACATATCCCTAGTTAATATTCCAGCACCAGCCTGCCCTGGTAGTGTGATCCATCAAGGCAAATGACACCAACTGCATTCCTGGGGTTTCTGAGTTCTGAAAAGATGGATATTCAAAACATCTCCAGTTCAGCCCCTGTCACTGACTCAAACAGATGTTATAGAAATGTAGAAAACTCAGGGGCCCAAAGAGTGTTTCTGGATAATCCTTCTGGTGTCTGATAAGTAAGATTCTGGTTTCAAATGAGCTGCTGAAAATACTTCTTTTTCTTCCTGCAACTTTCTTTTTAGGCCGTGGTCAACTGGGATCCAGTGGATCAGACTGTGCTGGCTAATGAACAAGTGGATGACAACGGGTGCTCGTGGCGTTCAGGGGCAAAGGTGGAACAGAAGTACCTCAAACAGTGGTTTATCAAAACCACTGCCTATGCTAAGGTATGAGAACACAGGTTTTGGAAGTTATGGTAGCACTTAAGAGGTGACTTTTCACCCAGAAATAGTCACCAAGGAGAGTGGTCTTTCCTATATACATGTCTGTCTAATACATAATTATATAATAATGGACTTGATCTATCCCTGTGTATGTGTGTCTATAAAAATTATTTTCCTTGAAGTCTTTCAGTTCACATCTTTAAGAATTCTAAGTAATCAGTGTGGGAATAAGTTTTGAAAAAATCATAAATTAGAGGTGAATGAATGAATTCTGCATTCATACACTGTCATCCCATATTTACCATCAAGTGCTTTTCTGTGTATTTGGCTAGTATTTTCTGTATATTTGGCTAGTATTTTCTGTGTATTTGGCCAGTATTTTCTGTGTATTTGACTGCTGAGCAGTCTTTTGAACTAGAAAGCTGTGTGCTGTTGGACTTCTGGGCGTGGTACAAGCAGTGGAGTCCAGCCTGGCACTAGTGTTCATTTCCATGTGGGTCTGAACCAGAGTTCATTATGACTGACTGCTCTCTAGTCAAGATACATCTGGACCTTCTATTGTACTTTGCTTCATATTTTATTTGATCATCTTTAATTTAAAAGATATTTTCAAGTTATTTAAAAATCCTTTTTTTTTGTATGAGCTCTAATTTTGATTGCAGTGGGACAGCTTAGCTTCCACATCTAGGAATTCTTCCACAAAATTTTTGGCTTTGTGTTCTCTGAGATTAAAGTATTGACTTCTTAATAATTCTGTATTAAGAATTCATCTTTGACCCTTTTCCTGACCCTCAGATTCAAAAGACCAAATTTCCACCATCACCAAGGGAGAGGAAATCCAGGTCTCACTCTGGGACTATTCATAATACAGTGAAGAACTTCAGCTATCTGGCCTGATGCTTTAATTCCTCATGCCCAGAGGGTACTTGGGATGCATGTTTTCTGGTCGTGCTGCCTGTTCTGGCAGTAATTAAGGAACATTTGCTATAGCTGAGGGCAAAATGGAGCATGTCTGCACAATCACAAAATGATCACAATGTTCTGAGCTTTTTTCTTGGTGCTCTCGTCATCAGGTTTCATGATCACCTTTGTGATATTTCAGGGGCTGTCCCAGCTCATTGTTTCCCTCAGTTTTTGGGGCTGGACCTTCACTAGAGTTTCTGCCTTTACTGGTACATCTTTTGTCTGTTGTCTTTATAAAGGTTGTAGGAAATAGTAACTGGTATTTCTGGGCTGTACCTGTGCTTGCACCTGGTCACTGTGTACTTAACTCTAGGAAGGGTGAATCAGCCTTAAATTTTCCCTCAAAAACCAAAAGACAAGACTGAGGAGCTTTTCAGTACCCTAGAGAACACCCTTGCCTTACAGCACTGCTACCTCTTGCTCAGTCTCCAGCCTCCTCTGGGGAGGAGGATTTGTCTTTTCTCTGCAGTCTCTGGCCTAAGCAGTGTTGTGACAGGAGAAGCATCAGCTCTTGAGATGATCACATCTCCCACATGTCATTCTCCAGTGAGGAGGCTCAGCTGATAAGAACATCATCATCTTCCCCCCAGAATGTCACCTCAGGAGACTACTGAAGGGCAGAAGTGCCAACGACCTCTTGTTCTTGAACACCTTGGTGGCATTGTCAGTGGGAGCTGCTTCTGCTTTTCCTGGAGGGGTGAACATTTCCACTGACCTCTACAAAACCTTTATGCATTACTACAGAGGACTTGAACACCTTGGTGGCATTGTCAGTGGAAGCTGCTTCTGCTTTTCCTGGGGGGGGTGTGAACATTTCCACTGACCTCTACAAAACCTTTATGCATTACTACAGAGGACAGTCAGGTCCTCTACAGACCCCTGGAAATGTTCCCCAAATTTTTGTTGTGTGCATGATAGCCACTCTGCAGGATCTCTGCTGGCTGCTACAAGCAGGCCCCTGGGGGATGCCATGCTGCTGCCAGCTCCAGCCCTGGCCAGGTGTTGCCTCCATGCACTCCCACTTCCCATACAGTGACAGATGCCACCAAGCTTCAGCAAGGGGGTTGGATTTTGTTCCATCTGCACCCTCCACTGACTCCCATCTTTGTTGCTGTGGTTCTGGCATGTTTTAAACAGTCTCACTCTGCTTCTTTTGGCAAGGGCTTTAAACATTTGGCTTGGGGAGTGGGAAAATACTTTTTTTTTCCCCCCAAACCTTCAAAGAAGAATGGCAGATTTCCAGGCTCTGCTATTCTAAGTCAAATATCTGATATTAGATAGTTTTCATGCATTGGAAGATAAAGATAAATTAATTCCCTTTTTTGGTACTTATTTTTCCTTTCAAGTTGCAAGAGGCTAGATAACATAGAGTGTTATGTCTTACTTTCTGAAGAAGACTCTTGACTGTGCAGCTCTGAATGGCTCAAGGATTGCAAGCCAGAGCTGAAGCCTGTCCATCAGAGGGAAGCTGTTTCTGAGCTACCACTGGCCAAACACTTCAGTCTCTTGGAGTCTCTGTGCCCACACTGATGTAACCAGGAAGGTTCACAGTAGCATTTTGAGAGAAGCCAAATTACAGAGCTTTAAATGCTACAACTTTGGCTCCTTTTTCTGAATATCTTGACTCATTATCCTCAAAACCCAACTTTGCACACATTTCTTCATTCCTCACAGTAGTCTTCCCAGGATTTCTCAAGGAGTGGTAAGAGACATGAGCCCTTCCTTCTACATCTGTTTGGTTTGTATATTTTTTTCTGTGGATTCAGGCTGTTGACAGTTGATCTGGATCCATATCCTCCTAAACAGTGTAGTGTTGAACACCATGGTTACAGCAATCATTCTTCCTAGCCTGTTCCTCAAGCTTTCTTCCCTACCTCTCTTCCAAAGCACTTGCCAGGAGACCAGGCTTTACTGGGAGGGAGACATTCATTTACAGAGCTAGTCCTAATGGGTGTGAAGGATACAGACATCTCTTTAACTTAAAGATCTTTAATCACTAATAGGATTTTAGGATGATAACATTAGTGATAATACCTTCACTTCAGCAGGGGTTGTTATTTCATGACTTTTGATCTTGAAGACACTCATTTCCATAAAGACATTTCCCAGGCTCACATCATGAACCAGAACCACTACCAGGACAACTCCATTTTCTTGAAAATCTTTGCTGTTCAGAGACTTCAGACATGTGTGCTTCAGAGACTTCAGATGTTTGTGCTTCTACTGATAAATGAGCATAGCAATTAAATTTTTCATGGATCTCACTTCTCTTTTTCTTCAGTTGTTTGGGGCTCATCATGAATATGTGTGTTGTACCTTCTCTGCAGCTATCTGCAGGCACCTGGAGGCTCAGGATGCTACAGCAGTTGGGAGCATTGTTATCCAAGCTAGACTTAGATGATGAATGTTATTAATGGAACTCCATACTTTAATGGGGCTGGAGATTCCAAGTCCATGGTCAACTTCTTTTGCATTAAAATACCCAACAGAAATAGAAGTTTTCCTTTCCAGAACTTGCCTGGCCCTGAAGGCTTTATTCCCCATTTCTGAGTCCATTGCATCTTGAACATCTTTTGTCTAATTCTGGTTCCTTTGAAGGTGTTCAGAGGGTTAAGGCAAGATGGTGCCAGATTAGTGTGGTCCAAACCATTCTGATCTGGAGATGTTTCCTGTCAGTGTAGAGCAGTCTGTAGATCTTTGAGCCATGCTGCCAGAATTTCTGGCAGAACAGACCTGGCCCACCAGGTTCCTGGGCACGGAGCAGATTTATCCCTTCCTTGGGCAAGATGTTCCTAGATTTGGGAAAAGGCAGAGAGCAAAGTGGACCAGCCTTTCAGTGAGTTCTGTGGCTAGATTTGTGTCACTTGCCAAAGTGTCACTGCTGTTCAGTTTGGCATTGAATGAGAGACACTGAGAGATTATCAGATGATAATTGAATTCCTGCACCTTTTGGGGAAGACTTGTATCTGTTTCCCCATTTATCTTTTGTCTGCTTTTAGACTTAAAGGGTTAGTATTGCTTAGGAGTGTTCTACTTCTCCCACCCATCTTTGTCCACTGAGGCCTTAATCTGGTTTTGGCATCTCATGGGGAAAGCCATTTAATTCTGGTCACCTTTTGCTCCCACCCACAATGGTGACTAATATTTCTTCTGAAAAGTTACAGATTCCAGATCTAATGTCAGAAAGCTCCAGCTCCTGTCCTTTCTTCTGCAACAAGGCTTTCTGCAGAGCTGTTCCCATTCCTTCCAGAAATTATCCTGGAGTCTTCTTTAAGGTAATGGGAAAGGATTTTGGAAAAAAAAAACTTTATGTCTGGTAAACAATTCCTTTCCTGTGTAACTTAGAATAAAATGTAAGCCTTTATTTCCTAGCCATCTACCATAGCCAAGGTTCCATTTAAAATACATTTAATGAATCTGCTATCCCTTAATTCTTCATCCAAATTACCAGCTAGCTGTAGTAGCTGAACCTCTGTGCATACAACTGATTTTTAACTTGGAGCAACCACAAATTATTACATGACCCAATTTATACTGTGTCTTGATGAACTTTCTAGTCATTTGTGTTCCTCTTTTTCACCCAATTTCATTTTATGTTTTCTGTCTCACAACCTTAATAAAAATAAAAAATACTAGTGAGTAAATCTTCATCTGCAGTGCTTAAATTACTGGTCAAGTAGCAACCAGGAGTTACATGGCTGGTAATGGGCTGTGAAGTCATCTCCTGTTCCAGGAGTCAGCATTTCATTCCTACACCCACTATTCTTTAGATTTCTGTTGTGTCCATCTGTGGATTTGTTTTGATCTCTTTGCCAGCACAGCACCAGCTCATAGCCCTCCTTGAAATAAAAGAAGCAAGGAAAGCAGAGTTGGCTCACGTGGTGATTTACCATTGGCAATGAGTTGTTTTTTTTTTTAAAGGGCAGAAATCCTGACCATGCTTTAAAGGCTCAGCAGAAAGCATTTTGGTTATAGACAGTAATCGTGGCCCATTTTTTAAGCTGTGAGGTGCCCATGAAATGGCCTAGCAGCTTTTGTGGATTTTTTGAAGAACATTTTAATTGTCATTTTTCTTTTGACAGATTTCTTTGATAAAAGTATAATGCCTTAACTGATGGCATTATTATTCAAATTGTTGTCTGTGCATGTAAGATGTTTAAGCTAAAACATTTAGTTGCTATGGTTACCCAGCTGAAGCTGTAGGCAGATTCATTGGAAAAATCTATCTGTAAATGTTACTATTTTCTGGATTTACCTGTAAATTGCTATTATGGTTTTTTTATGCACAGTCAACCCATTCCTCACATCAGAATTGGTAAGATGGATCTTTGCATAGTCCCTGTTGTTCCTAAATTAATTTTAGAAAACATTTTTGTGTATTTTACTTTTCAAAAATGGCCCAAATAGCCAGAAAATAGTTTTTTTGAACAAAATATAATAGATCAAGTTTTGCCTTAAATCATCTCCCTTTTTTACATGTCAGTAAGAGAGTATATGTAGGTTTAAAGGCTGGGAAAAGTGACATGGCCTTACCAAATTCTGCCACTCTGATTCACACTTGCCCTAGAGATGTTGCTGCCCTTTCTCAGTTAGTGTTTTTGTGTACAGACATTTAGAGCCAAATCCTTCTGGTATTCCACGGAGTGCAGGAGCTGGGATGTGCTGCTGACTCTGTGAAGGGAAAACACCAAAGGATCTGCCTGTTCTCCTGCAGCTTTTCTCTGGGTTTGTGCTGCATCTGACTGCCCTTTGTCTGCTCTGAATAGATGGGGAATTATTGCAAGTAATCACATTCTTCTTGATTTTTTTTTCTCTTTCTGAGGCAGAATGGTAATGAAATGTAATGAAACTGAAGTGCTGCCTTTTAGGATGTTAAGAGTCTTGAAGGCACTTTGGATTTCATAGCATGAGGTAATGCCTCATCACTGAGGAGAGCAAAAGTGCTGGCTCTTTAGTTTTTATGCTTTTTCTGACTTTTTTTCCACTTCCTTTGGAGTCTAGCTCATGACTCTTCTTCCAGCAGAACAAGCCCAATAAACCTTGCCTAGAAAGTCTTCCTCTGGGGTTGGGTGGAGAGCTCTTCCCTGCACAGGGACCCAGAGCACTGTCCCCACAGCTTGCTTAGCACTTCATGGATAAATAACGACCCCTTTGGTCAGCTTGGCCAGGGGAAGTTGTTTGTGGATATCCAGCCCAAGCTCCTCTTTTCACCTGAGATTAAACCCAGCATCTCCTTTGATGCCACAGCAACATAAATCTCCTGTTTCTGTAAGATTAATCAAAGCAGGGGATGCTCAGCGTGAGGTAAAATGCTAACAGGGTTTTAAAGAGCTTTTATATTTATGGAATCAATTACTCCTTTATCCCAGAGATACACTTGGTTATATTGGAAAGGGAATATCTTCTCTTTGGTAATTGCCACAGGGAGAAGAGCTCTGGAGAGCAGATCTGGAGGAGAACACTGGCTTTGCTTTGGGCTTTCAAGGAATCATCTCTTGGCCTCAGTTCTACCCGCTGAACCCAGAGGTGTTTGTTTGGTCAGAAATTATAGGGTAAAGAAAGGGAAAACCTGCTGACAGTTGAGACATTTACAGGGAACTGAGTGTGCTTCAAGTTTTGTCTGTTATTGCTCCTTTTCAAGGAATGTTTTCAGTATACTTTACACATGGGAAGTAAGATTCAAGAGTGGCCTACAACAGAGCAGTCAGAACCTACTGAAGGTAAAAAACAAACCAAGGAGTGATTAAATACCAGCAAAAGCTGTGCTGCATAATCACAGTTGGAATCGTGCAGTAGACTGCAAAATAAAACAGTGGGCAGCCTACCTGTAATTTCCTGTACTTTGGTTCATATATTAAGTTGTATTAAGTGATTTTGTGTAATCTTGAGTTTATATCTGGTTACTCTTTTGGGAGCTTGGTCAAATAAAGTGAAGAATGTCATTTTAATCTGAACAGATTTTGACTATTCCTTTGACTCCTCCTCAGAAGGAAAGCTTTTAAACTGTGTTTTAATTAAGTAGAAGACATTTTTACTTTGCTAATGGGTTGGATACTTTTGGAATGAAACTTTTTACTGACGTTTATATTTTAGCCTTGTTGTTATGTTGCAAATTTGTCAAACTTCATTGAAGTGTCTTCACTAAATAAAAGAGTAAACATTTGGCTTTACAGCTTCTATTGAGATTTTTATTTTATTTCATTTATTGTCAGGGAGGAGTTGAAAAAATCTCACTGAGTATGAAACCAGTGGCAAGCACTGATCATACTAAAAATTTTAGTTCCTGAAGTCAAAGACTGAATTTTTTAGGTGTTCAACAGAATCCTCCCTCTTTGAACTACAAGCAGGGAGACCTTTGGAGTTGAGATACTCTTGGGAAGTTATAAAGCATTTCTGTTCTTTGATTTTACAGACCTTTTTTTTTGTCTGCAGATGGCTAAACTAAGGTTCAGTTTCTCTCTGGGTTTTCAGCAGATGAAGCAGCTGGTTGTGTAAGATCAGTTTTGCACTTTCAAATCCTTCACTTGAGGTTTCAGACTCGGTCATTGTTGTCTGTGATGGACTTTCTGCAAACTCACCTTGATTTTGCTCTGAGCTGGTTGACTTTCATCTTCTAGCTATGCCAGAATTTTCTAGGTGTTCTGTAATAGTAAAGCAGTCCTGCAAAACAGTAATTTATCCTGAATCTTCATCTTCTCCAGCACTGAAATCTTCTTAAAGGCATAAGAGCCTCAAAGTCATCTTCATCCCTGAACAGCTTTGATTTCTTCAGCTTTTTCCTGAGTCTGCCTATCTGTAGATCTGGAAGATGGCCAAAATGTACTTATGCTTTATCTTGACTTGTGTTTAATTAAGATGGGAGTCACTTTTCTTGTAATTAGATGTTTGCATTTGACATTTTCTCTTCCTGAACCGTGAAAAATGAAAATAGAAAGACCCTGCTACCTATTGTGTCCAATTTTCTCACTATTAAGTCATCATCAGAAATTTAAAAATGGAGTTTATTTGATAAGCTCCTTGCTGTCTGCTTGCTGCAGAGCTGCTGCTCTTCCTTGTCCCTTGCAGGATCCAACACTGTTTTACTTCATACCCACAAGCACATCTCTTAACGTACCTGTAAGTCTCTAATGACCCAATGGTCAGCTCCTTAGGTCCCTTAAACTTCCCACAGATCACACCCACTGGGAATATCTTCTGTGTTTGTCTCCATCTGAAGGTTTTGTTCTGTGTTTAAGGTGTAGTCCATTCAAAAGGAAGGCCTCTTGATAACAGCAGGGCTTCTGTTGGGCATGACCAAGGCTTGCACCATCTTCATTTTGTGCTCAAAGAGATGAATTGGAGGCAACAGCAGTATAACAACACCTCTTCCTATGTTCTGATTCTCTTCCTATGTTTTTACCAGCACTTTAGCATTTTGCTGTTAGTTCTAATTAAAGAAATCATCTTAATTTGTGTGCTTATAAAAGCTGAATGTCCTAAATCTTTCTTTCTCCAGGCCATGTTTGATGCTTTGTCCGATCTCCCCGAGTGGTATGGTATAAAAGAAATGCAGGCAAATTGGATAGGTGACTGCATTGGATGCTCTCTTGACTTCTCACTAAAGGTAAGTCAGAAATTTTGGTGCTGCTGCCTTGGTTGGGCTTACCACAGCCCCTGAAGTGCATGGTGGGAATGGGTTTTCAGCTCTAAAAAGCTTGAAGCCTGCTACAAGACATTACCACGTGCTCACACCCAGACCAGCAGAGAAGCTGAGGAACAACACTTGTGAGCTGAGGAGATACTCCCTGCTCTCCTCCTGAGGGCAGGGTCTGTGTGTTCCAGGGCAACATCAGATGCAAATTGTGTCTGTTTATGTCAAAATAAGTGTTCCTGAAAGCCAGAGCATTTAGGGGAGCAGTATCAAGTGGCACAGCATAAAGCAGCAAGGACCTCCCTGGGCTTCCTCTCTACCCAGCACCTTCTCTGGCAGACCCAGGCTGACCTCCAGCAAGCCACTTTACCTACATTTGTGCATTATTTCCTCTGCTACATACAATAATTAAAATAATGAAATCCACACAATTAGGTAGCGATGAACCCACAGAGAAATCTAGATAGAATGAAAGGAGAGGAAGGAAAAAGAATCCTTAAGAAAAATGGAATTATCTACAGAAGGACTTCTGATTTTCCCATTTTTCTGAAGAGATGGAAGAGGTTTCTTGAATCCAATAGTGACAGCAGAGATTTTCAGAGATCTTGGTGGAATTTCAGCCCTTGTACTTCACAACTCTATTGTGCTCATTTACTCTGATCTAACAGTTTAAAAGTGACTTATTTTAACATACTGACCTGGGAACTTCAAATAGAGACAGCTTGAACTTGCTTAGTACCTCTGAATTGCACACTGCTTAGAAGGTGCATTTTTTTTTGTATTTAAGTTGTTTTTATCAATTGTTTTTGAACGTGTCTATCAATACCTGTTGTAGAAAAATCTCCAAGACCTCCTTACACTCCACATTTATTTGACCTAAAATATAAAGCCTAGAGAAGTTTGGTGGAAAGCCTGGTAGCTGAAAAAAATCTCAAATTCTCTTCAGATTTCAGAGGTAACATCTTATTTCTGTTTCTTGGAAACAGGGCATGGATAGTACAGGTTGAAGAGAGGCTTCCAAGCCACTTAAGGGGTTGAGTCTAGTTCAGTAGCACAATGTAATATTGCAGATTAGTTTTAGACTTAACTTTTTTTTATAGATATATGTGGATAAAGTGAAGCAAGACTGTAAAGCAACTTTCTCAAGGACTTAGAAGTAAATTTTGCCCAGGTTTATTCAGTGAACTTCCTGTAGTGAGGATGTTTCTGGCTTTGATGCTCAGAGCTGTGTATTTCTTTCTGCAGGGTGATACAGATCTATCTGTTGCACAAAAAAGAAGGAGAGTCTAAAATGACTGAGATTCCAGTGGGGATTTTTCTGCTTTTTTCCAGGTTAATGGTGAAGTCACAGGAGAGAAGCTCTCAGCCTACACCTATACACCTGAAGCCATTTATGGGGCCTCCCATTTGTACATCCTGCCAGAGCACAGGCTGCTGCACGGGAGCAGCAGACTCAGGGAAGTCCTCCAGAGAGACTTCATCCCCGGGAAAGGTGGCACTTTTCTCACACTCTATTTTGTTGTAGAAGAGTAAGGATTTTACAGAATGATCCTCAGAGATTGTGTGTCAAGCTCTGAGCAGGAGCTGTTCCTGTGGAGAGGAAGTTTTGTTAATTTAGAATGTGGTACGTCTTCTAGTTTTGACAGCGTGGTGCCTGAGATAAAGATTTGACCCTTAAAATGTTCATTACCTCATTATAATACTATGCATACATTGTTTTACACTAATAACAGTAATAACATCTCTTTGGAGCTCATATAATAATGCTGTAAGCACACGAGCACAAGAGTGGCTTCATAAACTGGAGTTATTATTTTGGGTTCCAGCATAAAATCCAAACTATTGCTGGGTGGTAGAAAGTTATTTTTAAAAGCAGCCTGTCCTGCCCACTCAGCTTCCTCTTCAGGAGGCTTTTGGGTTGGTTGCTTTTGGAATGAAATGGTTCCTTTTGTACTTTTTTCAACAGAGGAGGAAAGCTGTGTGCTGCAGTTGGAACAGGAGAAATTCCCTTTAGAATCTGGATGTCTCAGGCCCCTGAGATCTGAAAAAGTAGTGATCAGAAAATCAACAAAGCATTTGTGTTAAAAAGATGTGCTAACCCTATTTTTAAAATGCTGTTACTATTTTGAGCAGATTTTATGCACTGCAGTACAAGCCTAAGACTTCCCTCAGCTTAGCTGTGGAGGTA
Source organism: Merops nubicus (assembly GCF_000691845.1). Lineage (NCBI taxonomy): Eukaryota > Metazoa > Chordata > Aves > Coraciiformes > Meropidae > Merops > Merops nubicus. The sequence goes on along the minus strand of NW_008605138.1, from coordinate 1,115 downwards.
GTTGAAAAGAAGCTCTTAGCAATCTGGTTTTTAATTATTTTAATTATCATCAACTTAAAGGCACTGGAAAAGTTAGGAATGGGTCCAAATTGACATCTGGGGTTTGAGTCCTCAGAACCTGCAGTATTTGGATTTGATTTTTGAGCCACTCAAGCTGGACATGATAAATGCATTTCAGATTGGTCACAGTCCTCCCCCTGGATCCTTTGTGCACACTGGGTGCCAAATCTCTAGTAGGAACTTGCTGCTTTGGTCAAGAACTCAATTTTTGATTACAATCTGAGTCTCTTTATTCAGGTGTTTGTAATAATTTCTCTAATCATGGAAATGAATCAATCTGATTTACTAAACGTTCTGAGATGTCAGAGCTTTTAAAAATGTGATTAGGCTTTTCATTTTCTTTCTTCTTTTAGACGAAATTGGTATTTAAATGTCATGGGTGTTTAAGATAAACTGAGTTCTAATAGCATGTAATGTTCTTATCACATAGTGAGTAATGTTCTTGGCATATCTCCCATCATATTTTACTTCCATGGCCATCACATTTGTTTTCAGACTCCCTCACTTCAGTGACAGCTGTGAATTTGCTTACAAACCAGGAGATTCCTGTGGTCATCTCAGCAAAACCCCAGTTTGAGAACTACCTTGATACTAAAATAGGTATGTGCCATGTACTGTGTGCAGCCCTTTAGGGGTTTTTTTCATCTGCTGTGGTGGTAGAGCTCTGAACACAGCAGCATTCTTCTGGGCTTGGTTCTTCATCCCTGCTCTTCATTAATGGAGAGGGAAGGGAAAAGTAGAATCTGTCTGCAGGAAGAGATTTACAGGATGATAAATTTTAATGGGAATATTATAAAATCAGCATTTTTAATTAGCTAAATTTGAGGATCTGCATATCTTAAGAGGATTGATTAGCCACAGTGCATGTGTATTTGGCTTCCTTAAAACAGAACTGTGCCATTGTTTGATGTGAATATTTTGCAAGTAACCCAAACTTCTAGCTTTTTTTGTCTCATGTTTGCAAAAATGGTGCTTTTTTACAGAGAAATGTTTCAGACAGTAATGTACAATAAATATTATATGTATTTATATATAATATATGTATTATACAATAA
>NW_008605137.1:0-2140 GCF_000691845.1 Merops nubicus | reverse complement strand
CAAGCCTCAAACCACAACACCTGGCAAAGAACAAACAGCTTTCAGATAAATACCAACATGTTCTATTCAAAAACTGTGGACTTAGTAGAAATCCAAAAGATGTTTCAACCTTTAAGCAGTTCAAACCAAGCCACTACAAAAAAATCAGTTTGGCCTATAAGATAGGTTAGAAAGCCCTCTCTGAGATAAAAAAAAATATTTTCTTAAAAATTTGACACATCACCAATAATATATTTAAATAGTTCTACTAAGACAATTCATCAGTCAAGTATATACACATCAATACTGCACAACTGAGAAGAAAGGACTCTTGATGCCCCTTAATTTGCGCAGAACAGACAGACATTATTCATCCAGCTAACTAGATGAAAAATGCTACCTGCCAAATTAATCCAGGCAGCTTCATATCTAGGATTTAGTTTAAAATCCCAAAATTCTCTATAGTATTAGTTAATAAACTCAGGACTTTGCCATACTCAGTGGTGACTTCAGAGAACAATAAATTCCTTACGTACAAAACTAGTCCTATCAGCATCTTCATGTGCAGAAATTTCAGATAAAGCTAAACACCTTTATTTTGATAGAAGTGAAGCCAGGTTATTCAGCAGTATTGTAGCTGCTTCACATATCTAAGATATGACTATAGTTTCTAGAAGGCATAAAAAAATACCTTCAGGACACAAATGAAAACAAAGATGAAAGAGAGGGACACTGAAATTTTCAAGTGATTTACCTTTTTTAATTGTGTTGTATAACTTAACAGCTTCTCAAACTGAAAATCATCAAAACCAAAAATGGATTCAACGTCTGCTCTCACAGCATGTGGATTCCACAAAATATCCCCAGGAGAAAGATTATACTGAATACCTGAAAGAAATAAACCCACCTATTTACGTCATCCATGGTTTTTTTTTCATGTTGTTTCTTGATGATTCATATTGGTTAAGACCCAGTGTGTACCTGAACACCAGTTTCACTAGGATTAAATCTGTGACTGAATTAGTAGTATGGCAAGGTCAGTTAATATGATGGTATTCTGACAGTTGATATGATAATGGTGAGAAGCCCCTGCACAGTGACTGCCAGCAGACACAGCAGGGTGCTCTTCTGAACTGTGTGTCTAATTCTGCATGTGGTCATGCAAATGTGTGTGTATGGGCTGGGTATAAATCACTGCTGAAAGGCAGAGCATGAGGAGAATATCAGAAGACCCAGAGAATTCAAGTTCACCTGCTGTGCAAGGGCTCCAGCATATTATACCACCTACGTACCGATTCAATCTTCCCTTTGACAGATGAAGTAGGATTTAGATCGCACATAACTCTTAGCCTGACCTTCCATGCAGAGCCAACAGCTGCACCTAGAATCTAATCTGTGCCACCAGTCAGCTTGCCAGTGAAAGTCCCGGGGTCCACATACCTTCTCCAATTAAACTCATCTCTCTCTCCCTTACTTAAGCAGCAGATGAGGAATTGTAGCTCTTCAGCTGACAGCGGAATTTATGATAACAGAAGAATGAAGCTTCTAGTAAAACAGCCATTAACACTTAACGTGCATGTCCAAAACAAGAAGCTATCCTTTTACCAAATGGAAGAAATTGTCCTTTGTAGTGATTTAGTCTCCCTCCAATATTTGCCACTGAAAGATTTTTCTACACACCATATATCAGACCACAGTGCTTTGTTTATCAAATAGTCTGTTGAAATTTAGTTATTAGTATTTAAAAAATAGATTGATAAAAGAATGGCTTAACTCTACTGTTGTCACCAACACTCAGACCCGGGATTGCAGCAACTCAGTCTCTACTGTTGAGGGTCATTGAAACACTGACTCCAATATGGAGGATGCTACAAATGGCGTTTATTGTGTCAGTACAATTGCTTATATATGTTAAGCCACGCCCACAATGCCCCTCGTGGGCAGTCTAAGCTTTCCGTTACATCGTGAGATCTTCCAAACACCGATCCCTGCCTAGGGCGGGCTCTGCTTACTACAACATCTCCCCCTCCCCATGATAGAAGATTAGCACTTTATCTATAGCATAAGTAAGTCATAGCAAGGACAGAATAATAACAAGATTCAAAAGGTATAACAATTTCAAAAGGCACAGAATGGTTTAAGCTCGCCGTATCAGCGTAAC